>NC_063258.1:16205138-16280718 GCF_019578655.1 Ricinus communis
CCCCATCCCCGCTTCCCAGTAGTGTACAACGTAATTGTTTTTAGCCATGTCCTCAATCAAGCTTTGGGCTTGCTCCTCGTATCTTCTTTGCTCAAAGAACCACCTGCAATTTGCATCTACCATCTCCTTAGTAGCCAAATTCAAATCATTATAAAAAGTTTGTACCTGTAACCAGATTGGTAATCCATGGTGTGGGCAGCATCGCAGTAGGTCCTTGTACCTCTCCCAAGAGTCGTACATCGACTCATCGTCGAAATGCACTAAAAAAGATATATCATCTCTAAGTTTAGCAATTTTGTAGGAGGAAAGTACTTAATAGAAATTTCTCCGCCTTAAAGCATTCCGGTGTAGTGATATGTTAAAAGGTAGACTATAGCCACTCCCTTTGCTCTATCCCTCAAGGAAAATGGGAAGAAGTGGAGATGAATTGCATCGTCTATTGTCCTATTTATCTTGAAGGTATCACAAATCTCCAAGAAACTTGCTATATGTGCATTAGGATCCTTATCTCGCAAGCCTCCAAACTAAACCATTTGCTGTACCATCTGAATAACATTAGGCTTTATTTCAAAATTATTGCTGGCAATGGCCTCGTAATGCATGTTCATATCCCTCAAATGATGGTTTCGCAAAATCATACATCATCCCAAGTTATTGTCATTGTTGTCGCTCGTGATCTACCATCTCTACTATAATCTTTCCGGACTTACTCTCGTGTACAGATTTCCTAACCTGAATCTCTTCTTGCTCTACGTTTAATTGCTTTCTCAATTACCTAAGGGATCGCTCTAGTTCTGGTAGAGGGTCTAATAGATCAAGATTGGATCTCCTGGTCATACACTACCTAAAACAATAAATAACCATGATCTTTCACACCTTATCTATATAACCTATGGGGTTACAATTTAGAGTTAGCCTTTAAACATACAATGCATCGACCACACACCTTATTCATATCACGTTTCATGCAAGGCGAAAAGAAATGTTCAATCAGTATGTCATAAGTCTTATGCACCCTAAAATGATCGATTAAACTGCCCCCATGTGCCTCTTTAACAAGTATCTCATGCAAAGAACAACTAGAAATGCATAGGCGATTCTTTTTGTAAAGATATCCATCAAATACATAGAAATCATTAAAGGCAGTCCCATTAGCACAAGTATTAAACACATTACCAAAGTCATAATTCAAATACAACTTATTAATAAACCCAAAACCCAATAATTTAGAATTAAGAGTATTAAGCAAAGCATACCTTCGAGATAATACATCAGCAACCACATTCTCTTTACCTTTCTTATACTTGATCATGTATGGGAATGTCTCAATAAAATCCATCCACTTTCCATGTCTTCAGTTCAACTTGTCTTGCCCCTTGAGATGCTTCAAACTCTTATGATTTGTATGTATGACAAACTCCTTAGGCTACAGGTAGTATTGCCATGTATGCAAAGCACGAACCAAAGCATAGAGTTCTCTGTCATATGTTGGGTATCAAAGTGCTACACCATTTAGCTTTTCACTAAAATAGCAAATTGGCCTTTGTTCTTGCATCAAAACAGCCCTAACACCAATGCATGTGCGTAGGGTCTTTGTTCTTGCATCACATTCAACCTTAAAGGTTTTGTCAAAGTTAGTAAAATCAGGAAAGAAGCATTACACAATCTATCTTATAGCAAATTAAAAGCATTTTCTTGTGCATCACCGAACCGAATATTCTTCTTGATAATTTCATTCAATGGTGCGGCAATGCTACTAAAGTCCCCAATGAACCTTCTATAAAAATTAGCAAGACCATAAAAACTCCTACCTTGGCTAATGTTGGTAGGTGTCGGTAATTCCTTAATTGCTTGCACCTTTTCCTCATCAACATCTAAACCTTTAGAACTAACAACAAAACCTGAAAATATGACTCTATCCATGCGAAAACTACACTTTTTTAGATTACCAAACAATTTTTCTCTTCTAAGAACATCTAAGACCCTATGCACATGCATAATAGGATCATCAAAAGACTTAGAATAGATTAGAATATCATCAAAATATACAACTACAAATTTACCAAGAAATTCACGCAATACATGGTTCATTAACCTTATGAAAGTGTTAAGTGCATTAATAAGCCCAAATGGCATTACAAGCCTCTCATACAGACCATACTTAGTCTTAATGATGTTTTCAACTCATTCCTAACTTTCATGCGAATTTGATAATATTCGGAATGCAAATCAATCTTAGTAAAGTAACATGCACCATGCAACTCATCATGCATATTATCTAACCTAGGGATAGGATGATGATACTTTACCATTATTTTATTAATTGCACGGTAGTCTTCTTCACTTTTTCTTTATTTATGCTGAATTCTTTTTGTTTCAATTTTTTATCCTTCTAAGTACACTTTCTTTTTAAAAGTTTACACCTTTGTGTTTATAAAATAAATTTTTGTTGTCCCTTCTTATTAATCTCTTTGTGTTGTTCTTAATTTCTTTTCACTTTTGTTATTATCATAAAAAAATAAAAACAAATTAAAAGATCAAACAAAAAGAAGGTTTGGGTGGCATAAAGAACCTATTCTATTGTTGTCTTTCATTGTTTTCTTGTGTCTAGCTACTTTAAGTTTGGCCTTACCTAACTACTTGATCTAGACCAACCTTTTCTTTCCACTCCATTGAATTTCTATAATTTAATTTGGATTGTTTAGGTAATTAGTTCATCCAAGAACCTAAAGTAAAAGCAAGAGAGGTAAAAGGCAATAGTGGTAAGACTAGTGATGAGCATAGTTTTACACATATTTGCTTGCATATTATTGCGTATGTTCTTAGCAATTATTGTGCTTTTATTCCCAGATCACCTGTGTTTTGTGTTCTTTTGCATTTCAGAAACATTTATAAGACCGTCATCGGTGTTTAAGCAATTATAGATCAATAGGTGCGGAAATGGACGAGAAGTCATCAATATCGGATAAGAGCCCGCAATGCATACCTTGAGCACGGCCTGGACTCTGGCCGTGCTCAACCATTAGCTTTGATTCTTGAAATTTTCACTTTGGGCACGTTTCCTGTAGTCACCACGGCCTTCAGCACGGCCCATGTTGATAAACACAGCTCGTGGTGGCCAACACGGGGAGAAACACGGCCGTGGTGAAACCCTACTTGGTGAGATCCACAGTTTCAGCACGGCCTGGACTTCGGCCGTGCTGAGTTAAATATATAAAGAAAATGAATTTTTCTTAGGAAAAAGGGAGGAAGGAGGGGAAAAGAGTGACATAGAGCCCTGGCGGCTGGTTCGGTTTCTGCACAGTATTGAGTGCGAGAGAGAGTTACGGTGAGTAAGAATACCGGAATCGCAAGTTTCCGAGTGCAAAACAGTAGTGGAGCAATTCAAGAGGCAGTTTGGGAGATTAATCAAAGTGTAGATCCAAATTTGGAGATGTTCATCCAATTCGAGAGAAAAGGGTGTACATGTTTTATTTTCATTATTCTTTCATTGTAATTGATTTCCTAGATTATTTTAAACATGAACATGTTTAGCTAGACTGACTTAATCCATTGGAATTTCTTTACTATGTTGGCTTGATATTATATTGTTGGATTGGTTGAGTTGGTTTTGTATTCTTCTTGTTTTCAGTATTAATAAGATAATGCATTATTCATGAGACGTTGTGAATTGTGATGTTTAGATTGCTTTATGAGATTGAGAAATCCGTTTGGCAATTGGAATTTTGAATAGCAAGAACTGGTTAATAATCGCTTAGAGATAAGGATAATTAACTAGCCAGATTAAGAATTAACAAAGCTTAATAGAGGCGGATTAAAGCTTAATGCTAATTTAAGAATCAATCGTTAGGAAGAGATTCTAACTTTAGGTTATTAGGTTTAGGAATTCGGTTATCTCGAGAGAAAAACCGAATTCGGTTAAGAATTCATTCACGGGTAGCATAATTAGACTCACCGATCCTTTATCTTTTGTTTGGTTGCCAACTAGTTTAGATTCCCTTTGGGTTTATCTTCTTGTCTTGATTATTTCATTTATCAATTACTCCTGCATCTCCCTTGGAACTTAGCTCGTAGTTAATAGTTAGTTTAGAATTTATTCATCATCCATTTTAGGTTAATATAACAAAGAACAAAGAAGTAACTCTGGGCTTTCGCTTTCCCGAGGAATACGACCTTGATACTTGCCATTAGTGCTAGACAGCATCGATAGGTACACTGCCTTAGATTGTAGCTAACACGATTTAGCACATCAAGTTTTTGGCGCCGTTGCCGGGGAATGTTTGAAAACTATAGTGAAGTTTGCTATTTGTTAATTTAGCCATTTTTTTTAATTTTTATTTATATTTATTTTTGTTTTGTTTTTATATATTTATTTTGTTTAAGTTTATGATTCAGATAGTGAATGATAAGGAGGTTGAATGCTAAACTCAAACTCTTTGTATGACGCATTGGAAAATGGGATTAGGAACTAAGAGAGTGCTAAAAATTGGGATACCCGTGCATCTTTAGAAGCTCGAGTGAAATCTTTTTGTAGGGCTATCGATCAACGCTCCACTCCTATCCTTTCATCTCAAGTTTTTTGTGAATTTTGTTGTGGTTTACATTTGAGTAATGATTGTCCATTGTGCAGTGATTTTACTCCTTATTCTTATAATTGTGAACAGGTGAATTATACGGGCAATTGGCCAAATGACTCGTATGGAAGCACCTATAATCAAGAGTGGAGCACTTATTCACCCTATGGATGGAGCTTAGATGGCCCAGAACCACCAGAATCTCAGCAACCACATCAGTAGCCTAATCTTGCACCTTCAACTCAAGATGAAGAGTTAGTGTCGGAGGAGCTGATGATGAGGTTCATTACAAGTCTTGATGATAGATTCCCACAAACAGAGAGGATACTTAAAGATCAACAAGCCTCGATTAACAACATAGAGCATCAAGTAGGCTTAATCTTCAAGTTACTAGCTGAAGAGCAATTGGGAACTCCATCAAACGCTACTAAATCCGAGGAACACTTGAGCGTCGTCACTTTGCATTCAGGTGAGAATTTTTTTGGTTTATCTACTATGTTTGACGATGATGCTTCTGTGCAGGACGATTTCTTGAACATGGAGATGGAACTAGAGAAGGAAGAGGCGAACATAATTCCTCTGAAAGACTATCAACATGAATGTACAGTTGATGATGCTGAGTTGCAGTTAGAGGAATTGTTGGTAGATTTTCCACAAGTCCCTTCGATGATGGAAGATGAGCACGAGTTATCCAATGAAGAAGTCTTGGAGGAGCTCTAGTTTCTTCTAGCAAGTGAACCAAGCCAGGGACTGAAGAAAACCATCAACACTCCTAAAGAGATTGCCCAACCATCGATCCTTCCAATTGTTGAAACTCCAGCTTTCAAATTGGAAGAGCCTCTAGAGCATCATGACTACGTTCAATTATACGAGGAGCTAGTCTTGCCCTTCATACTGGCAGCTTGCTTGATAGTCGGGAAGAGGAAATTGACGATTATCCTTCTAAGCAGATACTTGAAGACATTTGCTTGGAAGAAGGATGGATGGTCGTCGATCACGCCCATTTTCCTTTCACCATGAGTCCAGCTAAGAAGACTCATCACATAAAAAAGAAGCGCTTTTTGGAGGCACCCCAATTTTTATCTTTAAATTCTAATTTTTAACCTCTTGTTTTGAAACATTTTATTAGTTTTAGTTTTCATATTTTCAGTTTTGATTTTATTTCTTTATTTTATTATTTTCAGATTCTATCGAGGAGGCACTAAATTTCCACAACATCAGCCTCGATGGATGATCGTGATACCCCTAGATCTTTTATTTTTCCGCATTTATTTACTTTATTTTTCATACATGTCATGCACTTGGATTGTATTGCCTTTGTTCTCTTAGTTGAGCATTCCATGCGGGGTATCCATAACATTTTACACTGAGGATAGTGTGTTCTTCAAGTGTGGGGTGCTTATGGGTAAACCTTAATCTCTCATATGTTTTTTTTAATATATCTGAAATTGCTATGGCTAGGTGTTGTGTATTTTTAGGGGATGTTAGGACACTGTGTTTTTATGCACTTGAGTATGCTATTTTTGAGCTGATTGATGACTTGATTTATAGAATTGTAGTTACTTTTCTTTGTTGTTCATTGTCCTTGGAAAAACAATTTATGGTGTTTTACACATCAACACTGCCGGGTTAAACCGGTGTTATTTAATTATTTTTCGAATTGTCGAATTTTAACTTAGAACGTTGATAATATCATATGCTTGTGTTTCTTAAGTAATGATTCAATTAATGATGTTGCGAACCAACTGCACCTAATACCACACCTGAAAGTGAGATTTTGAGCCAGTTGAGCATTCATTATATTTATGCTCTTTATATTTCTTGTTTGAGTGTGCATTGTACTTTGCTTCTAGAACTTGCTTTGTAATGCGTGTTGAAAATACCATGAGATGATTTGGGCGATTTATGATTCACCACATTTGACCAAAAGCCTATCACCTTATGTTTCCATTAGTTAGCCAGTTTTTAAGCCTTAAACTTTTCCTTATAATCTACACCTATACACTTCAATTATACCATTCTTTACATTTATCTTTCCTTTACCCTTATGCTGGAATTTCTTTCTGTGATTTGTTCAACTTTATGTGGGATTAAAATGCTAGTTGCTATGTTGGTAAATTCACTAAATCTTTTTGATATTTTAAATGCTCCCTTTGATCCAATTTGTATTTGTTATTCTATATGTTTATTCGAGTTGTACGCAGCGGTCGCTAATAAGCTGCTAGTTCATTTCTTTCTTTTTTAAAAAAAAAGAAGAAGAAGAAAAAAAATATAATAAACAAATCTCTTTAATTATTTATCTTTTTATTGGATTTAGAGCATTTGCGAGCGTTATTCTATGAAGTAGGGATTTTAGTGAATGATTCTTTTTGTGATCTTAGGCATTTAATCCTTTGAGCATATAATATTGTTTATCGCACGAATTCCAGCATTTTCATACTTCTGTCCAAATCTTCATACCTTTACCCTAGCCCCATTACAACCTTGGTAAAGACCCTTTGATTTTGGTATTTACTTATTCACAGTAGCGAAGATATGATTTATGAGCAAGCTTATGGTGAGCGGGTCTTGTGCATTTGCTTTGAGGGATTTGTTATTCACCTAATATATACTTTGAGCGACTTGAGTGATCCCTGTGAGGCATTGGTTCATGATGTTTGTGTTGAGTTGTCATTTAAGTTACTCATGCATTAATATTATTTCCATTCTTTGTTAATGATTTGCAATTTGATTTATGATTGAGTATCCCTTGAGATGTGTTGAATACTATCTGTTGTGGACTAGGGGCATAAACTGCAAGGAATTGCTAGCTGTAGTTTTATGGGGTGAGTTGTTAATTGCTTGAGGACAAGCAATAGCTTAAGTGTGGGGTAATTTGATGAGCATAATTTTACAAATATTTGCTTGCATATTATTGCGTATGTTCTTAGCAATTACTGTGCTTTTATTCCCAGATCACTCGTGTTTTGTGTTCTTTTGCATTTCAGGAACATTTATAGGACCGTCATCGGTGTTTAAGAAAGTATAGATCAATATGTGCGGAAACGAACGAGAATTCATCAATATCGGACAAGAGCCTGCAATGCATACCTTGAGCACGGCCTGGACTCTGGCCGTGCTCAACCATTGGCTTTGATTCTTGAAATTTGCACTTTGGGCACGTTATCTGTAGCCACCACGGCCTTCAGCATGGCCCGTGTTGGCCAACACGGGGATAAACACGGCCCGTGGTGGCCAACACTGGGAGAAACACGGCCGTGGTGAAACCCTACTTGGTGAGATCCACAGTTTCAGCACGGCCTGGACTTCGGCCGTGCTGAGTTAAATATATAAGAAAAATGAATTTTTCTTAGGAAAAAGGGAGGAAGGAGGGGAAAAGAGTGACATAGAGCCCTGGCGGCTGGTTCGGTTTCTGCACAATATTGAGTGCGAGAGAGAGTTGCGGTGAGTAAGAATACCGGAATCGCAAGGTTCCGAGTGCAAAACAGTAGTGGAGCAATTCAAGAGGCAGTTTGGGAGATTAATCAAAGTGTAGATCCAGATTTGGAGCTATTCATCCAATTCGAGAGAAAAGGGTGTACATGTTTTATTTTCAATATTCTTTCATTGTAATTGATTTCCTAGATTATTTTAAACATGAACATGTTTAGCTAGACTGATTTAATCCATTGGGATTTCTTTACTATGTTGGCTTGATATTATATTGTTGGATTGTTTGAGTTGGTTTTGTATTCTTCTTATTTTCAGTATTAATAAGATAATGCATTATTCATGAGAAGTTGTGAATTGTAATGTTTAGATTGCTTTATGAGATTGAGAAATCCATTTGGCAATTGGAATTTTGAATAGCAAGAACTGGTTAATAATCGCTTAGAGATAAGGATAATTAACTAACCGGATTAAGAATTAACAAAGCTTAATAGAGGCGGATTAAAGCTTAATGCTAATTTAAGAATCAATCGTTAGGAAGAGATTCGAACTTTAGGTTATTAGGTTTAGGAATTCGGTTATCTCGAGAGATAAACTGAATTGCGGTTAAGAATTCGTTCACGGGTAGCATAATTAGACTCACCGATCCTTTATCTTTTGTTTGGTTGCCAACTAGTTTAGATTCCCTTTGGGTTTATCTTCTTGTCTTGATTATTTCATTTATCAATTACTCCTGCATCTCCCTTAGAACTTAGCTCGTAGTTAATAGTTAGTTTAGAATTTATTCATCATCCATTTTAGGTTAATATAACAAAGAACAAAGAAGTAACTCTGGGCTTTCGCTTTCCGGAGGAATACGACCTTGATACTCGCCATTAGTGCTAGACTGCATCGATAGGTACACTGCCTTAGATTGTAGCTAACACGATTTAGCGCATCAACTAGCATTGAGAAAAGTCAAACCTTGAGTGAAACACGAATGGTGTGACATTTTAATTGAGAGAAACACGTGAGGCAGTGTTTCTATAAGGTTATCCTAACTTGTTTTTCAAGTTTTGCACAATGTCAAAAGAACAAGTTTCAAGTAGTGTTGGAGTATCCATTGAGAAAACTTTGCAAGCAATGCAAAAGGAATTTGAAAGAATGTATAGGGATGGATGATATTGTGGAAAGTGTAAGAAAGCAAGGTTAAACTATTACAAGGATTCAAAACGAGCCTAGAAGAGAAAGGCAACTAGCCTTTGAACAAGAGGATTATGATGGTGAAGAAGACTTGGAGGATGACCAAGCAACCACTCTTAGAGGAGATGACCATCCTAGGAGACAGAATAGGAGATCAAGGCAAGATGGTGTAGACCGCAGCTTAGCTAGCATCAAAATGAAAATTCCTTCCTTTTAAAGAAAGAATGATCCTGATGTCTACTTGGAATGGGAGCAAAAAGTGGAGATGATCTTCGAATGCTATAACTATTTGGAGGAGAAGAAGGTAAAACTTGTTGTCGTTGAGTTTTGTGATTACGCTAGTGTTTGGTGGCATCAATTATGTAGGGAAAGGAGATGAAATGGAGAAAGACTCGTGGGGACATGGATGGAGATGAAACGCATCATGAGGAAGAGGTTCATTCCTAACCATTACTATAGAGATTTGCATCACCGATTGCAAACTCTAAGGGAAGGAACCATGAGTGTGGAGGAGTACCACAAAAAAATGGAAATGGCTATGATTAAAGCAAATGTTGAGGAGGATAGAGAGGCTACCATGGCAAGATTCTTGAATGGCCTAAACAAGAATATTGTTGATCTTGTGGAGTTGCAACATTTTATGGAGCTTAAGGACATGGTGAATGTGGCCATGAAAATTGAAAGGCAACTCAAGCGTAAAGGTCCAAGTAAGTTTGATTCTAAACTTAATTCTAGTTCTAGTTCTTCTAATTGGAAATTGAACTGTAGTAAAAAGGATGATAAATTTGCTAAGCCTAAAGTGGATGAGAATAAGAATAAAAATGAAATAGGCAGTAAAAATAAAGTTGAGAATCAAGCTAATCAATCTAGAAACTTGAAGTGTCTTAGACATGGTCATTATGCATGTGATTGCCCTAATAAAAGGACCATGATTATTAGAGATGGAATTGTTGAATCTGAAAGCCAAAATAAAAATGATAATGAGAATGATGACATGCCAACTTCAGAGGATGTTAGTGATGTTGACTATGCTAAAGGGGATGTGTTAGTAGTATAATGCACACTTAATTTGTAATGTAAACATGTTGAGCATGGAGAGCAGCGTGAGAATTTATTTCATACTCCTTGTTTAATTGTTAATAAGTTATGCAACATGATTTTTGATAGTGGAAGTTGTACTAATGTTGCTAGAACTTTGCTTGTGGAGAAATTGAAATTACCAACTACCAAACACCCAAGGCCTTACAAGTTGCAATGCTTGAATGATAGTGGTGTGTGAAGGGAAATAAGCACGTACTAATTTCTTTTTCCATTGGGAGATATAAGGATGAGGTGCTCTATTAATGTGGTTTCCATGTATGTTGGACATTTTTTGTTGGGAAGACCTTGGCAATATGATATATGACAGGCGCGTGATTTATGATGGGTTCAAGAATCGATATTCCTTGACTATTGATGGACAAAAGTTTAATCTTGGACCATTACCTCCCAAGGCCATTTTTGATGATCAAATGAGAATTAAACAATAATATGAAGAGCTTGAATCTTCATATGGGGAAAAATTTGGGAAGGAGCAAGAAATAGTGAAAAAAGAAAAAGGTAAGGTAAGTGGTAAAAGTGAGTGTAATGGAAAACACAAGGTGAGAGAAAACAAGAGAGATGAGAGTGAAAGAAAAATGAATGTGTATGCAAAGCCAATTGATATGAGGAAAACACTAACCTTGAGGCAGCCTTTACTTGTGCTCATGTACAAGGAAGTTTTGATGATTTCTAATGATCTTAACAAGGATTTGCCTAGTGTTATTTTTGAGCTTTTGTAGGAATATGATGACCTCTTTCCTAAAAATGTACCTAAAGGACTACTACCGATTCGAGGAATTTAACATCAAATTGATTTCATTCCTGGTATAAGCATACCAAATAGGCCAGCATATAGATGCAACACCGAGGAGATAAAAGAAATCCAAAGGCAAGTGAGTGAGCTTATGGATAAGGGGTACAAAGAGAAAGCATGAGTCCGTGTACGGTTCCTATAATTTTGGTGCCTAAGAAAGATGGTTCATGGAGGATGTGTGTTGATTGTCATGCCGTCAATAAAATAACGATAAAGTATCGCCATTCTATACCTAGCCTAGATGACATGTTGGATGAATAGGTGCTTGTGTGTTTCCTAAAGTGGATTTAAAATATGGATATCATCAAATAAGAATGCGTGAGGGTGATGAATGGAAAACCTCTTTTCAAAATGAAACATGGATTATATGAGCGGTTAGTCATGTCGTTTGGTTTATCTAATGCTCCAAGTACTTTTATGTGATTGATGAATCATGTTTTGTGCACTTTCATTAGAAAGTTTGTAGTGGTTTATTTTGATGATATTCTTGTGTATAGAAAATCTTTAGATGAGCATGTAATACATTTAAAGCTTATTTTAAATGTGTTAAGGCAAGAGACATTATATGCTAATCTTAAGAATTGCACTATTTGCACTAATGAAATTACTTTTCTTGGATATATTGTTAATGATAAGTGAATTCATGTTGATCAAGAAAAGTAAAAGTAATTAGAGAGTGGTCCAAACCTACTAGTGTGCATGATGTTAGGAGTTTTCATGATCATTAAGGATTTCTCTACAATTGCTACACCTTTAACTGAATGCATTAAAAGGAATGTGGGTTTTAAGTGGGAAAAAGAATAAGATGATGCTCTTAACTTGCTAAAAGACAAACTTACTTTAGCACCTTTACTTGCTTTGCTTGACTTCACTAAAACCTTTAAGGTTGAGTATGATACAAGTGGAATAGGTATTAGTGGAGTCTTGATGCAAGAAAGAAGACCAATTGTGCTCTTTAGTGAGAAGCTGAGTGGAGCAAGTCTAAAAATTATGAGATTGCATGGAGTTCTAAGGACAATTATTAGTGATAAATGATGTAACTGATATTACGAGGTTGTTCTTCAAAGAAATTATAAGATTGTATGGAGTTCTAAGGACAATTGTTAGTGATAAAGATGTCAAGCTCCTTAGCCACTTTTGGAAGACACTTTGGAGCAAGGTGGGAATAAAGATTATATTCTTAAAAAATTATCATCCACAAACGGATGAACAAACTAAGGTGGTTAATAGGACTCGCTCACAACTATTGAGGGCAATAATTCAAAGCAATTTGAAGAATTGGGAAGAATGTTTGCCACATGTTAAGTTTGAATACAATAGGAGTGTTCATGCTACAACAAATTATTCACCTTTTGAGGTTGTATATGGGTTGAATCCATTAACTCCTATAGATTTATTGCCATTACCCATTTATAAGGCTAATTTTAAAGGCAAGCAAAAAACTGAATTTGTTAAAAGCTTACATGAGAAGGTGCGTGCTCAAATAGAGAAAAGAAATCAACAATATGAAAAGTAACACAACATGGGGAGAAAGAAAGTTGTATTTGAGCCGAGTGACTAGATTTGAATCAATTTGAGGAAGGAAAGATTCCAAACCAAAGGAAGTATAAGTTAATGCCAAGAGGGGATGGGCTATTCCAAGTCCTTGAAAGAATTAATGATAATGCCTACAAGCTAGATTTTCCATGTGAGTATGGCAACTTGAGTGCTTCTTTTAATGTTACTGATCTTTCTTTATTTGATGTAGGTGATAAATTTGACAATGAGGCTGATTCGAGGACGAATCCTTATGAGGAAAGAGGGAATGATGCAACAAGACAATAACTACAAATGATCCTTTAAGCTTTCAAGGAGGTCCAATGCAAGAAGCTTTGCTGGACTTAATTAAAGATATTTGGAGTGTTCAAACACAACAAGGCTTAGCCCAAGGCTTAGGGTTGCAAAAAGGAACCAAAATCATCAATTTAGTGCAATCACTTTAGGCTGAACTCAAAGGTCCAATACAATTCATTTGAAGCCTTTTTATTTTCATTTTTATTAGGTTTTCTTAAGTTAGGGTATGATTAGTTGTCATTTGGAGTTACATAATGGATGCACATGATTAGTTAGAATTTGGAGTTATAAAATGGATGCATAGGATTAGTTGTCATTTGGGAGTAACAAAATGAGTGCCATCAATGTAAAAAGAACCACTTTTAATGAGTTTTAATGGGGATTAAAGGGGAAAATGTGAGAAAGCTCAAAAGACATCCATTTAGGGTTCTTTGTCTTGTTTTGGCTATAAATATCAAAGCCAAATTCATTTGTAAAAATTAATTGATGAATGATAATCTTTATTTGCTCTTTCTGATTGTTTTTGCTTAAGTTCTTGCATGAACTTTGAACTTATCAAACTATTTTTAGTTTGTAGCATTCTCTAACCAAAATCTTATGTTTGATTCTTAACTTATCAAATCATACTTGGTTTGTGGCGTTTGGAGTTGAATTCAAGTGCTAGTTTCATTGTTGGAACTAGATTTCCTTAACTTCAACTTCACTTGAGGAGATCCTTAGGTTTTGGAATCATCTTGGTTAGAGGGTGTTTGTTGCGTTCCATATGTATCATAACTAAATAGTTATTGGGATGTATGGCTGCTAAGATGATGATTTCCTATCAATTTCTCTACCATCAAAGTGCTAGCAATCTTTGTACAACTACCACTATCAATAATGACATTACATGTCTTACCTTGAACATGGCATCTATTGTGGAATATGTTGTCCTTTTGCTGCTCCATATTATCTTCCTCCTTCATTTGTGCATTAGGTGTGCACCTAGCAACCAAAAGATCACCTCTAATCAGCAAATAGAGTAAAGCACTGGTCTAGGCACCAATCTTCTTAAATCGAGGGAAGAATTGTAACTAAGTAACGAAGCCCCAACAAGAGGCTAGCGAGTTACCTCCATTTTGTTAGCTTCGGTTAGGTTGGTCTCTTTAGGATACTAACCAAACTAGCACAATGAATCCTACTCCAATAAGGAGCCTTGATGATGCAAATCCTACTAGCTCAAGGAATCCTAATCCAATAAGGATTGTTAACTCAACTAGGAATTCTAATCCTACAAGGGGTTCTGATGATATTAGGAGTTCAAGCAAAGAAAGGAATCATAATTCAACTAGGAGTCCTAGTTCGATTCAAATTGAAAGTTAATGAGCTTATCTAAGAATTATGGGCTAAGGACACATCAAGGCTTGAAGAATTGGATTTAAGTTCAAGGCTCATTAATCTAATTCAGTTTATTAGGCTTGAATGAATCTAATTGGGTTTAAAAAGACCAAAGAAGCTAAATTGGAGCATATAAAGACTTTGGGCCTAACTTGACTTATGTTATGAGTTCCATCTACATGACTTATGTAAATTAGGATTTTATGGCTTATTATGGGCAGCCACACATGTATTTTAACATAATTAGGACTTTGTTTAAGTTATCTCTTTTAGTTAAGAAGGTTATCATTATCTTATATGAGATGTAAATTCTTATAAGTTAAGATTTAGGGTTCTCTAAGGCCTATACAAAGCTAGTACGAATTTTGATGTAACAAAAAAATTAAGTTGAAGTTGAAGCTGAATGATAATTGGTTTTTAAACCTTAAAGTTGTTTGCTTTGTCTTTGTGTTCTTGTTTGAATGCTAATCTTTCTTATCAAGGAGTTGATCTATCCTTATGATATACCTGGAATTGGGGTTTAAGGGACTTAGTTTTCCTTAGGTTCTAATTCTTGATCATCTTTCTAAGTAATTTATTTTCTAACCTTTCTTAGGGGTTGAACTGAATTGGTTCTTGGAGTTTTCATGTTAATCTGTTGGAGGTCCAAAATTCAAAAAAAGGCTCTCATGCTTATTCATAGATATTCCATATCACCTTGTTGCCTGAAACAATCTTACTCCTTCTCCCATAAAAAACAGCCTTATCATCTCCTCTTTTATTTCCTTTCCATTGATTAGACCAATTAGGCTTATTGCTTGAAGTGCCTTTTTGTTCCAACCTTGCTACACCCTTTAGTTTTAATTGCTTTTCAACCTTAATTGTAAGATGAACTAATTCCTCAAGTTCTAATTGTAAGATGAACTAATTCCTCAAGTTCTAATTGTAAGATGAACTAATTTCTCAAGTTCTACATAATATTGCAATTTGACCCTATCTGCAATCTCTTTATTAGGCCCACCAATAAAAAGTGCCATGGTAGCTTCCCTATCTTCGTCGAAATCAATCCTTGTCATGAGCATTTCCATTTCCTTATAATAATCCTCTACCTTCCTAGTACCTTTCTTTAAAGCTTGGAGTCTTTAATATAACTCCCTATGGTAATGTCTATGTACAAAATGTCTTTTCATAATGGTTTTGAGAGCATGCCAAGTATCAATAGGCTTTTCCATGTTTCTTCTCCTACTCACCACCAATTGATCCTACCACACTATTACATACTCAGAAAATTGAGTAACCACTAACTTTACCTTCTTTTCCTCATAAAAATTATGACAATCAAAGATAAGGTCTACTTGCTTTTCCCATTCCAAGTATGCCTCAGGATTTGATTTTCCTAAAAAGGTAGGAATCCTAAGTTTGATGCTACCCAAATTTCTATCCACATCATCATTATACCCATAGTAACCACCAAACTCACCTCCACTATTCCCTCTAGCCATTGCATTGTTTCAACCTCCTTTAGCTCCTCAATCCATGCCACAGCCAACACCCATAGTTGTGGCATTATCATCTCATCGCCTACCAAGTTCTGCCTATTATTTCTTGCACGAGCATTAGCACTAATTTGCTCTAATATGGTTCTTTGACTTCTTTTGGACCTAATGCACATGAACACGCCCGTGTTAATCAACATGGCCGTGTTAGTGAACACGGTATGGATATCGGGCCGTGTTAAGTGAATTAAAATGTGTTGACTTACCAACTTCTTAGAACATGCCCGTGTTTATGGAACACGGGGACGTGTTGGGGACACGGTCGGGCATAAATGACCGTGTGGCCTATTGTGAACGTGTTCATCTTAATTTGATTTTCTTCAATTAGAACTCGGGCCGTGTTAATGAACACGGTCTTGAACACGCCCGTGTTGATCTCCAGAAATTGCAAACCTTGCGATCCTCAGCACTTTCTCACTCTTTCTCACCTGCACAACCAATAAGTCCTCAACTCATACACTAAACATAAATAAAACTTACCAAAAACAAACTGTAAAATCTAATCAAACTAAGTTCACAATAAAGGGTAAATTATTAAAATTGAAAAATAGAATTTGAGGTGCCTCCCAAAAGCGCTTTTTTTTTTATGTGATGAGTCTTCTTAGCTGGACTCATGGTGAAAAGCAAACGGTGGGGATTGACGACAATCCTTCCTTCTTCCAAGCAAATGGCTTCAAGTATCTGCTTAAAGGGATAATCGTTGACTTCCTCTTCTCAATTATCAAGCAAGCTGCCAGTATGATGGGCAAGACTCGCTCCTCGTATAATTGCACGTAGTCATGATGCTCTAGGGGCTCTTCCAATTTGAAAGCTGGAGTTTCACCAATTGGAAGGATCGACGGTTGGGCAATTTCTTCAGGAACGTTGATGGTTTTCTCTAGTCCTTGGCTTAGTTCACTTGCTAGAAGAAACTCGAGCTCCTCCAAGACTTTCTCATTGGATAACTCGTGCTCATCTTCCATCATCGAAGGGACTTGTGAAAAATCCACCAAAAATTCCTCTAACTGCAACTCAACATCATCAATTGTATGTTCTTGTTGATAATCTTTCAAAGGAATCATGTTCGCCTCTTCCTTTTCTGGTTCCATCTCCATGTTCAAGAAATCATCCTGCAAGAAGCATCATCATCAAACATAGTAGATAAACCAGAAATTCTCACCTGAACGCAAAGTGACGGCGCTCAAGTGTTCCTCAGATTCAGTAGCGTTTGATGGAGTTCCCAATTGCTCTTTAGCTAGTAACTTGAAGATTAAGCCTACTTGATGCTCTATGTTCTTAATCAAGGCTTGTTGATCTTCAAGTATCTTCTCTGTTTGTTGAAATCTATCATCAAGACTTGTAATGAACCTCATCATCAGCTCCTCCGACACTAACTCTTCATCTTGAGTTGAAGGTGCAAGATTAGGCTGCTGATGTGGTTGCTGAGCCATCTGAGCTCCATCCATAGGGTGAACGAGTGCTCCACTCTTGATTGTAGGTGCTTCCATACCAGTCATTTGGCCAACTTCCCGTATAATTCACCTGTTCATAATTATAAGAACAATGAGCAACATCACTATACAATGGACAATCATTACTCAAATGTAAACCACAACAAAATTCATAAAAAAACTTGAGATGAAAAGATAGGAGTGGAGAGTTGATCAGTAGCCCTGCAAAATGATTCCACTCGAGCTTCTAAAGATACACGGTTATCCCAATTTTTGGCACTCTCTTGGTTCCTAATCCCATTTTCCAGCGTGTCATACAAAGAATTTAGCATTGAACCTCCTTATCATCCACTATCTGAATCATAAACTTAACTAAGTAAATATGTACCAACAAAACAAAAATAAATATAAATAAATAAAATGGCTAAATTAACAAATAGCAAATTTCAGTCTAGTTTTCAAACATTCCCCGGCAATGGCGCCAAAAACTTGATGGGCTAAATTGTGTTAGCTACAATCTAAGGCAGTGTACCTATCGATGCAGTCTAGCACTAATGGCGAGTATCAAGGTCGTATTCCTCAGGAAAGTGAAAGCCCAGAGTTACTCCTTTATTCTTTGTTATATTAACCTAAAATGAGTGATGAATACTTTCTAAACTAACTAATAGCTACAATCTAAGTTCTAAGGGAGATGCAGGAGTAATTGATAACTAAAATAACCAAGACAAGAAAGCAAACCCAAAGGGAACCTAAACAAGTTGGCAATCAAACAAAAGATAAAGGATTGGTGAGTCTAATTATGCTACCCATGGACGAATTGTTAACCGAATTTGGTTTCTCTCTCGAGATAATCGAATTCCTAAACCTAATAACCTAAAGTTGGAATCTCTTCCTAACGATTGATTCTTAAATTAGCATTAAGCTTTAATCCGCCTCTATTAAGCATTATTAATTCTTAATCCGGCTAGTTAATTATTCTTATCTCTAAGCGATTATTAACCAGTTTTTGCTATTCAAAATTCCAATTGCCAAATGGACTTCTCAATCACACAAAGCAATCTAAACACACAATTCACAACGTCTCATGAAAAATGCATTATCTTATTAATATTGAAAGCAAGAAGAATACAAAACTAACCCAACATAGTAAACTAAGCCAACATAGTAAAGAAATCTCAATGGTTTTAATCAATCTAGCTAATCATGTTCATTATAAAAAATACACAAGAATTCAATTACAACAATGAGTAAAGTAGAGAAAACCCGATTACACCCTTGGATGAGAGTAAACAGCCCCAATTCCTCTTGCTCGAATTGAATTGATTCTTGTTCCTCTTGCTCGATTTGAAAACCAATCAACGAACCTCGCCCAATCTTCAATCTTTGAAGGGAATCAGATTGAAACCTTGATCCAAGTCTCCTTTTCCCTTGGTTTCAGCTCAGAAAACCCTTAGGGAGAGAAAAATTAGGGTTTGGGACGTTCTCCCCTGCTCTCTTCTCTCATCGTTCTTTTAATTAATTCCCCCTGTCGATGCCAACACGGCCGTGTCCCTGGCCGTGTTGGGGACACGGGATGCTGTTCCTGGCCGTGTTACTCTCTATGGCCGGCCTGTGTTGGTTCCCGTGTTGAGAACACGTCCAGTGTTAAAACCAACACGGCCATGTTCAGCTTCCTCATGCTCGTACTTAGCTCGTTTCGATAGCTTTGACGTCCAATTATGCTCCAATTCTTCCCTTTTTCTTTCTTTGACTTCTTTTGGACCTAATGCACACAAACAGACGCATAGGGTGAGTGTTGGGACCAATTCATATCCAAATGTCCATAAAATCAATCTTAAAAACCCCATTTAGATGTGTGTATTTTACGCACATCAACCATCTTGAACTTGGACTTATAATATATTAAAAGAGGTGTGACCCATACTTTCTTCTCTCAAATAATCTCCTTGGTCTGCCCACATGTGGAATGCTAAGCCTTAGATATGCTTTGTTAAGGCCTCTTGATAATTCTTAGCTCTTGATCTAGTAATAGGGCCTTGTGGCAAGCCTTTTGGATCCTTAGACCATTGCACTTGATCTTGCTCTCTATATCCATATTCTTCAAGATCCTTAGCTTTTTCTATCTGTCCTTGATCTAGCAACTCTTATCCATCATCTTCAAGCTTTCCATACCCTTTCCTAGGCTAGTTGATACGAATGTGGCTAACTTATGCCAAACCCGTATTCAATGTTGATGTCTTCACCAAGGATCCTTCACCTAATCAAGCAAAGAAACTCTAACTCCCAACAAGACCCTTAAATAACTTGTACTTAAGAACCTTAATTATAAAGAATTAAAGGTTGTTTAACATAAACAAAAATTTAGATTAAACTAAATTTGTAAAATACCAAGCCTTCATTAGATAAATTCACCAAGTTCATAAAGAACAGAAAAAGAGAATTAACTCCAAAATATTCAATATTCAACAACTCGCTTTATAGGAGTCCTCATGCCTAGAGGAAGAAGGAAGGATGGAGATCCTAATGGTGCGAATCCTGAGTCAAAATATTTAGGTATGATTCGATTCTCGGCTTTCCCTCTTTCCTCTAAAAGATTCCTCCACGATTATTCCGAGAATGGTATCAATACACGATCAACTAATTTTCTTTCTTCGCATTCCTTTAAGCATTGGATCGGTGCCTATGATTACCACTTCCATACGCTTTCACTCAACACTCGTGTTTATGCTCTCCATATAAAACCAAACCAACATACTATATAGAGATTAGACAGAGAGACATAAATGAAACAAAGAAAATGAGAATATAGGTAGGATTTCAGATCTGATGGAAAGAAATCACATGTTTTTTGTTCTCTTCCATACTGCTAAGCATAAGGATCAAATCAAATTGATTTAAACACAAGCATAGACAAAGAACACAAGAGAAAGGAAGGACGTGAGAGATAAGTCTATACTCGCTAGCACGAGTGTTGATAAGTCTACAAATTTCTTGAAAGAACCCATAACTTGATTTTCTGTGAGGTAGAAAACTGAAATAATATGCTCATTAGCCTCAAGTATTCGGTTGCATGCGGTTTTTATAGTGCGAAAGCCCTCATTCTATAAGAAGAGACTAAAAGCTAAATATGAATAAATAAATAAATAAATATTAATAAACTAAAGTCAAATAAAGAAGAAGAGAGGAGTTGACTAGGCAACAACTCTCGTAGTCTTAAATTTTCTGAGCCAGCTTAATAACAATAAGGGTAAATTCGGGTGGGCCTACCTAAAAATACTCCGACCAAAATTACTTTATTATATGCATTTCAAACATCAAGGTGCCCAAATTTCGGCTTGTATTACCCTTAGATTAATAAAAGATGACCTAATTACTCCCTTACGCATGTGGATTTACGTCTCTCCTCCTTGAACATTGATGTGTGCTACTTGTGTTAGCTACAATCTAAGGCAATGCACCTATCGATGCAGTCTAGCACTAATGGCGAGTATCAAGGTCGTATTCCTCGGGAAAGTGAAAGCCCAGAGTTACTCCTTTGTTCTTTGTTATATTAACCTAAAATGAATGATAAATAATTTCTAAACTAACTAATAGCTACAAGCTAAGTTCTAAGGGAGATGCAAGAGTAATTGATAACTAAAATAACCAAGGCAAGAGAGCAAACCCAAAGGGAACCTAAACTAGTTGGCAATCAAACAAAAGATAAAGGATTGGTAAGTCTAATTATGCTACCCGTGGACAAATTCTTAACAGAATTCGGTTTCTCTCTCGAGATAACCGAATTCCTAAATCTAATAACCTAAAGTTGGAATCTCTTCCTAACGATGATTCTTAAATTAGCATTAAGCTTTAATCCGCCTCTATTAAGCTTTGTTAATTCTTAGTCCGGCTAGTTAATTATCCTTATCTCTAAGCAATTATTAACCAGTTCTTGCTATTCAAAATTCCAATTGCCAAATGGACTTCTCAATCACACAAAGCAATCTAAACACCACATTTCACAACGTCTCATGAACAATGCATTATCTTATTAATACTGAAAGCAAGAAGAATACAAAACTAATCCAAACAATCCAACAATATAAGACTAAGCCAATATAGTAAAGAAATCCCAATGGATTTAATCAATCTAGCTAATCATGTTCATTATCAAAATCCACAAGAATTCAATTACAACAATGAGTAAAGGTAGAGAAAACCCGATTACACCCTTAGATGAGAGTAAATAGCCCCAATTCCTCTTACTCGAATTGAATCGATTCTTGTTCCTCTTGCTCGATTTGAAAACCAATCAACAAACCTCGCCCAATCTTCAATCTTTGAAGGGAATCCGATTGAAACCTTGATCCAAGTCTCCTTTCCCCTTGGTTCCAGAACAAAAAACCCTTAGAGAGATCAAAGTTAGGGTTTGGGATGTTCTCCCCCGCTCTTCTTTCTTTCTTTCCTCTCTTTGTTCTTTTAATTAATTCCCCATGTCGCCGCCAACATGGCCGTGTTCCTGGATGTGTTGGGAACACGGTTTGGTCTTCCTAGCCGTGTTACTCTTTGTGGTCGTGCTCCCTAAGAACTTATTTTTCTTTGATGTTTGATGACACCCAACACAGCCGTGTTGGTGCCCGTGTTGGGAACACGGCCAGTATTGAAACCAACACGGACATGTTCAGCTTCCTCATGCTCGTACTTAGCTTGTTTCGGCAACTTCGGCGTCCAATTATGCTCAAATTCTTCCCTTTATCATCCTTTCACTTCTTTTGGACCTAATGCACACAAACAGACACATAGGGTGAGTGTTGGGACCAATTCACATCCAAACATCCATAAAATCAATCTTAAAAACCCCATTTAGATGTGTGTATTTTACACACATCAGAAACATACAAGTAGATTAATCATCTTCTTGTGGAGTGTTTCAAAATTGGGATTTAGGAACAAGTTTTCTAAATTCTAATTCTTGATCATCTCTCTAAATACTATATTTTCTAACCTTTCTTAGGGGTTGAACCGAATTGGTTATTAGGGTTTTCATGTTAATATTTTGGGGGTCCGTAATTCAAAAGGGGTTCTCAAGCTTATTTATGGAGGTTCCATATTATTTAGTATCAGAGCTTTGGCTCTATATCAAGTTTTATCCTTTCATATTTTCATTAGTTAATTTTGATTTCTTATGTTTCTTTGTTCTTTCTTTTAATTCGGTTCATGTTATCAGTTCTTTGTTGAAGTCAATTGTTAGAGTTCTAAAATTAAAAAATTTATCCTTTTGGTATTTTAATTTTGTCATTTTTTTTATTCGTTCATTAAGGTTAGTTATTCTGCATTACATCTTATTCTTACATTTTTTTTGGCTTAATCATGTTCACTAAGTATAGTTTTGTGTTCTACTTATCTTGTCATTTTAATTTTGATTTGTTTTGAGTGTTAAACACGTAAGTTATGTGTGAGAGATGTATTATAGAAAAGATTGCCATTATCAACAAAGGGATAACTTGTTTCACACAAGATTTCATATACAAGGCAAGGCGTGTAATGTGATTATTGATAGTGGAAGTTGCACTAATGTTGTAAGTACTCTCTTGATTGGTAGATTGGGGCTACCTACCATACCACACCCACATCCATATAAGCTTCATTGGCTTAATGATTGTGGCGAGGTTAAGATAAACCAGCATGCAATTATTTCCTTTTCTATTGGTAAATATCAAGATGAGGTCTTGTGCGATGTAGTACTATTGCATGCTAGTGATATTTTGCTTAGGAGACCATGGCAATTTGACAGTAGGGCGATGCATTATAGGTACCTCAATAGGTATTCATTTACCAAGGATGGAAGTAAGACCATATTGATAGCACTTTTCTCAAAGGAAGTATATGAAGACCAATGTAAGATGGAAAAGATGATAATGGAGGCCAAAAAAAAAAGAAAAGAGAGTAAAAAGAGTGTTTTAGAGAATGAAATAAAAAAGATTTAGAGTAAAGAAAAAGTAGTAAAGAATCGGCCTAGAGAGAAAAGTGAAAAGAATGTAAATTTAATAGTTAGAGCAAGTGAGGTTAGGTAAGCTTTGTATTCTAACCAACTTATATTTGTACTTTTGTACAGAGGGGCTTATTTGCCACTAATGACCTTAATCCATCTTTGCCTAATGTGTTTGTTGAATTTTACAGTAATTTGAATATATGTTTCCCGAGGAGATGCCAAGTGGTTTACCACCAATTAGAGACATAAAACATCAGATAGACTTTATTCTAGGGGCTGTGATACCTAATAGACCAACATATAGGACTAATCCAAGTGAGACTAAGAAGATCTAAGGACAAGTGGAGGAATTGCTAGATAAGGGTTATGCAAGAGAAAGTTTGAGTCCTTGTTCCATACCTGTTATTCTTGTACTAAAGAAAGATAGATCATGGAGGATGTGTGTGGATTGTAGAGCCATCAACAAGATCACTGTAAAGTATCATCATCATATTCCTAGATTAGATGATATACTTGATGAATTGTATGGTTCTTATTTGTTTACTAAGATTGACTTGAAATCTGGTTATTATCAAATTCGCATCAATGTTGGGGATGAATGGAAAACAACATTTAAGACTAAATATGGCTTGTATGAATGGCTTGTTATGCCTTTTGGTGTTACTAACGCACCTAGTACTTTCATGATATTGATGAATCATGTTTTGCATGGATACTTGGATAAATTTTTAGTTATTTATTTTGATGACATTTTGATTTATTCTAGATCTTTAGATGAACATGTTATGCATGTGCATTTAGTTTTAGGTATTCTTGAAAAAGAAAAGTTGTATGCTAACCTTAAGAAGTGTAGTTTTTGCGTCGAGAAGGTTATCTTTTTAGGTTTTGTAGTATCTAGTCAAGGTGTTGAGGTTGATAAGGACAAGGTAAAAGCTATAAGGGACTGGCCGACACTTAAGAATGCTAGTGAAGTAAGAAGCTTTCATGGACTTGATAGGAGAATTATTAAGGATTTCAGCACTATAGCTGCATATTAAATGAGTTAGTTAAGAAAAATGTTGGATTTGTGTGGGGTGATGCATAAGAAAATGCATTTAATGAATTTAAGGATAAATTGTGTAATGCACCTTTGCTTTCTTTACCTAACTTTGATAAGGCCTATGAAATTGAATGTGATGCTAGTGGTATAGGAGTTGGAGCTGTTTTAATGCAGGATCAAAGACCACTAATGTATTTTAGTGAAAAGTTAAGTGGGGCAGCTTTGAAGTATCCAACATATGACAAGAAATTATATGCTTTAGTTCGAGCTTTGGAAACATGGCAACATTACTTATGGCTAAGGGAGTTTGTGATACACACAGACTATGAAAGTTTAAAACACTTAAAGGGTCAAGATAAGTTGAACCGAAGGCATGCTAAATGGGTAGAATTCATTGAAACATTTCCATATGTGATCAAGTACAAACAAGGTAAAGAGAATGTGATTGCAGATGCATTGTCTAGAAGGTACACTTTACTTAATTCACTTACTTCTAAACTATTGGGTTTTGAGTTTATTAAGGGATTGTATCAAGATGATGATGATTTTGGCGGATTCTATGCATCTTGTGATAATGGGGCTGCTTCAGATGACTTTTATCTATTTGATGGTTTCATGCTTAAAAGAAATAGATTGTGCATTCCTAAGTATTCTATAAGGGAATTATTGATTAAGGAAGCACATGGAGGAGGTTTGATGGGTCATTTTAGTGTAAATAAGACTTATGATATGCTGCTTGAACATTTCTTTTAGCCTGGTATGAAACATGATGTGAATAAAGTTTTTGAGCATTGCATCACATGTAAAAAGCCTAAGTCTAGATTAAAACTGCATGGTTTATATACTACATTACCCGTTCCTAATGAACCTTGACTGATGTTTCTATAGATTTTGTGCTTACCTTGCCTAGGACGAGGAAAGGACGTGATCGTATCTTTGTTGTGGTTGATAGATTTAGTAAGATGGCTCATTTTATACTATGTCATTAAACTGATGATGCTACAAATATTGCTGATTTGTTATCTAAAGGGGTTATGTGTTTACATGGCATACCTAAAAGCATTATTAGTGATAGAGATGTTAAATTTTTGAGTCATTTTTGGCGTGTGTTATTGGGAAAGCTTGGTACTAAGTTATTGTTTTCTACTACATGTCACCCATAAACTGATGGGAAAACTGAAGTAGTTAATAGGACTTTGATTACTTTGCTTAGGGCGATCATTCAAAAGAATGTTAGTGTAACGCCTGCATTTTCTCATCATCCATGTTATGTGTATTTACATTTAATCATTGGGCATATGATGGTATATCAATGATATTTTTATTTTATGAGAACATATATATATTAATTATAAGTAGAGAATAAGAAGCATGATATTAGATTATTAATTTAGATAAGTTGATTAAGTACTTGGGTTATGTGTATTAAGCCTTAAGACTTAATTGAACCAATAGTTGAAGGTTGGGTAAATAGATTGGACTTAAAAGATACAATTAAAAGTTAGTACCTATATATGGTTAGTAAGAATTAATTTAGGGTGATAAAAATAGTTTAGTAGGTGGTGGCATTAAGAGAGGAATATTGGAAATTGGAACCATGAGTAAGCTCATTTTACCTCTTCATTTCTCTAAAATTCGTACATGGCCAAAAACACAAAATTTGGAATAAGAGAGAGGAGTGGAATACCTAGAAAAACTTAAGATTAAGATAGGATTTTGCCAACTATTGAAGGAGCCAAGCTAAAGCTAAAGGATATAAGCATATTAGCAACCCAAAAGCTGAAATTGGTAAGTTGTTACTTGAGTGTTATTAATTTGTCATTAGGGTTCTTGATTACAAATTGGAAAAACTTCATTTGATGCTCTCATTGATTAATTAAAGGTCTGATTATCATGAATTAGTAGAGTATTGAATGATTGCATAAAGATTAAGCTTGATTTAAGTTTAAGTATGTTAAGATAGAAAACTGTCAAAATTCCAGCAACCTTGATGTTCTGTATTTTAGGCATAACATGGGTTATATAAGTCCAAATTAAGCTTAATTGGTGTCTATGGAAAGTTTAAAGAGTCCTCTATAACTTTGTAGTTTTGTGATTTTGCTATATTTGCCGTTTTGGTTGCTTAAATTGAGAAAACAGATTGCTGCTCGGGTACAACTAGCTGTATGACCCTTGCTCAGTAATTTGAAAATAATTAAATCTATAGAAGTCGGAATTGAGTAATTCTTCTTGGAGATGAAACTAGACGCATAAATGGATATGTCTATTTAATATGAGATTTTTGTATTAAGTCAATTTTGCCCAGCAATAAATATACCTTGGTACTAAATTCTGTCTAGAAAACAGAAATGTTGGAGATTAGTTTTATGCAATTTATTGATGTTAATTTGAGTTAAATTGGTATCTAACTAGATGGGAAATATTTATAGGATATTAAAACAGTAATTGAGAGTCTTAGAGGAAGAGTTAGACCTATGAATTAGAGAGGGGATGATCTTGTAATGCATTAGAACTCGCATTTACATGAATATTTGTAATATGCATGAAATGTGAATTGATGAATGTGTTCACAGGTACTCAAAGGCCTGGAAAGGAAGTTGTGGAGAAAGGAGGTTCTTATATGCTAAAGGAATAAGTATATTTTGAGTAAGTAAATAGTTAATATTTGCTATGTTCATATATTTAATCAAATGTTCCGCAAATGGTTGCGTTTGCTTAATATTGTTTATGTTTGAATGACTGAGATGGAAATGATTGGTGTTGAGTGGAACAATTGTTATTGCTGAAATATGATATAAGTGAAATGATTGAATTGTGATGTTAAGTGCATATGTGCATGTGAATGGTGGATTCCCCTATGAAAAAAAAAGATATATATATAAAGCCTTGGGAGGCTAAAGCCTAGAGAGGCTATAAAAGTGTATAATGTGAGATGAGGCGGAGCGTACCGTGTGTGATATATAAGGATGAGGGGGAGCAGCACATTAAAGGGGATCCACAAGCCGTGAGAACTAACCATAATTGTTGAATTGTATTTCTTCTATGATGGTTGTAATGAAATGAGTAGAATGGTATGACTTTATACCTAAACTATGAATATCATGGAAAGTTATGTGATTGGGTGGAAATTGTATTAAGTGTATGTGATATAGATTATGTTGATTATTTATTTACCGAAATGGAGGCTCACCCCTCTCCAAAATTTTTCTTTTCAGGTTTGTAAATGAGTGCATCCGTTGGTTGTATGCGAAGTCTAGCTTTTAGCGATTCTGTCAAGTTGGGCCAGTTTTGTGAAGTCTCCTCCCGATGCATTTTTGTATGCGGTTATGTGATATATATGGAAGTATGCCTTATAAGGCATAAGAAGATGTTTGTAATACTTGTTAAATGATGTTTAAGTATAATCATATGTTTATATGTTAATAACCTTGTGTCCGGATTCTTAACAACCTACATATTGACCTATCTACCTGTAGTATATATTCTACGACGCTTGTATGCTTCCGGCTAATGTTTATTGGTTAACATGTGATGGGGGTGTTACATTTTAGTGGTATCGAGCAGGGATTAGATTCATTGGGAGTAGATTCATGTTGCACATCATTAAGCATATGATATATGTTCTTTGAACTTGACTGAATATTTGCATTTCATATATATAGATGGAGAGACAAGGAGAACACGCGAATCGGCCCGGATAAGTCATTAGAGTCTGTGCATGGTTATGAAAATGCATCCGAACATGATCAACATGATGAGCATGAGCTACATTCGAAAATGCCGCACAATCGAATGTACAAAATGTTATGGAACAGTTTATGGATTTTCCGATGCAACGGGCGAGCTCAACAACAAGCACCTCGGACTCAACAACAAAAGGCCGTGATAGATAAGAATTATGAAAGAGTTAGGAAACAAGGTGCTAATGTTTTCAAGGTACTACCGATCCTGAGGCCGAGGAATGGTTACGAAATACAGAAGGGTGTTGGATAGATTTAATTGCACATCCGAACAAAGGCTTCTATATACGATCTTTAATAGAAAAGATGCACTTAATTGGTGGGAAACAGTTTTAAGAAGCAAAGATCGACCAATGACTTTGACTTAGAATGATTTCTTGAAAGAATTTGCTTTGAGAAGTATACTCCGAAATTTATAGAGACAGAAGAAGCTTGAATTTCTTGAGTTGAAACAGAATGATATGTCGATTCTGCGAGTACGAAGTTCAATTTGTGAGATTATGTAAGTATGCACCGGAAGAAATAGCCACTCAAGAAACTGAAAAGGAAGAAATTTGAGATGGGTTTGAGGCTTGACATTCGTGAGAAAATGGCGGTGAAACCTCATAATTACAATGCCTCAATTGAAGGCCGCTTTGAGAGTCAAGAAACATCATTTGAAAGGAATACTATGGAAGCTAAAAGAAGAAGATCATTGGTGCTTATAGTAATCCTCCAAGACATATTAGTATTTCTTCGTTTAGAGGCTCTAATTCACAAATGGAGTAGTTATCGTGGACGAGGGTTTGGTGGTCAGTCTAGTAGATCCTCCATAGTACCTTATAGTAGAGGTGGATACAATTCATCCAGACTTGAGGGAGGACAAGTTTCAGCCAGTAGAGGGTTTGC
Source organism: Ricinus communis (assembly GCF_019578655.1). NCBI lineage: Eukaryota > Viridiplantae > Streptophyta > Magnoliopsida > Malpighiales > Euphorbiaceae > Ricinus > Ricinus communis. Next base: position 16,234,028 of record NC_063258.1, read on the forward strand.
TCCTGTTTGTCCTACGTGCAACAGGAGACATATTGGAGAATGTTGGGGACCTAGACCAGTAGTATGTTTTACTTGTAGTAGGGCGGGACATTATTCTAGAGATTGTCCTATGAGAAGAAATAATGTTTGGAGAATCTTATACAGTGGGTCGGAGTAGTGTTGGTGAAAATATTCCAGTTGGTTCAGGGTAGAGGCGGAGGGAAGAGGTGGCAGAGGAGGTTTAACTATTTCAGCAACACCATCGGAACAAATTGGTCAACCACAAGCACAAGCTAGAGTATTTGCTACTACTAGAAATGAAGCATTTGTAGCACCTGAAATTATTCTTGGTATACTTTCTATTCATGATTCCGATGCACATGTTCTTATTGATCCTGGATCCACATGTTCATTCATATCACATGATTTTGCATCGCATGTTCATGCTAATATAGAGGCATTAGGTTATGATATATATGTATCTATGCCTGCTGGGGGTATTATCACAGTAAATACGATAGTGAGATCATGTCTTGTAGTAGTAGATAGTGTCAAACTACATGCAGATTTGGTTGTTATTAATCTTAGAGAGTTTGATGTTATTTTGGGGATGGATTGGTTGTCAAGAAATCATGCTATTGTTGATTGTAAAACGAAGGAAGTGGCTATGGAAATACAAGGAGAAATGAAAATAGTAATGGTGGGTGAAAGGAAGACAATTCCTAATTATTTAATTTCAGCAGTGACTGCGTGTCAGTTAATTAAAAATGGATGTGAAGCATATCTAATTAGTTTTATAGATACTACTAAGGTCAGTCCAGGGGTATTAGACATTCCAGTGGTCAGAGAATTTCCTAACATATTCTTATATGATTTGCCTGGTTTGCCACTAAATCGAGAGGTTGATTTTGAGATTGACATCATCCCTGGTACTGCACCTATTTCCATTGCACCATACAGAATGGCTCCATTAGAATTGAAAGAATTAAAGAAGCAATTAGAAGAGTTACTTGATAAAGGTTTCATCAGGCCAAGTACTTCACCTTGGGGAGCACCAGTTCTGTTTGTGAAGAAAAAGGATGGTAGTATGCGATTATGTATTGATTATAGGCAATTGAATAGGATTACAGTGAAGAATAAATATCCATTGCCGAGAATTGATTATTTGCTTGATCAGTTAAAAGGTGCAGCTGTGTTCTCTAAAATTGATTTAAGATCAGGTTATTGGCAACTCCGGGTTGAAGAGAAATCTATTGCCAAGCAGCATTCAGAACAAGGTATGGGCACTATGAATTTATTGTGATGCCATTTGGTTTAACAAATGCTCCTGCTGTTTTTATGTCACTGATGAACAAGACTTTCCATCCATATTTAGATCACTTTGTTATTGTGTTCATTGATGATATTCTGATTTACTCTAGAAGCCCAGAAGAGCATGAACAACACTTGAGAATTGTTTTACAGATTTTGAGGGAAAAACAGTTATATGCAAAATTCAACAAATGCGAGTTTTGGATGGAGGAAATTGCATTCTTAGGGCATATTATTTCTAAACATGGAGTGCAACCAGATTCATCAAAGATTAAAGCAATTATTGAATGGGAACCGCCTAGAAATGTTTCTGAAGTTCGAAGTTTTCTTGGGTTAGTTGGCTATTATAGAAGATTTGTAAAAGATTTTTCAGTTATTGCTAAGCCTCTAACAGCTTTGTTAAAGAAGAATGTGCCATTCCAGTGGACGGAGTTATGTGATCAAAATTTTCAAGAGTTGAAGAAAAGGCTTACTACTACACCGATACTCGCATTGCCATCTGAAAATGGAGGTTATGTTGTATATACTGATGCTTCTAGGCAAGGACTTGGATGTGTTTTAATGCAGCATGGGAAGGTTATAGCTTATGCTTCAAGACAATTACGACCTCATGAGCTGAATTATCCTACACATGATCTTGAATTAGCAGCTATTGTACATGCATTGAAGATATGGCGACATTATTTATACGGGGAGACATTTCAGATATTTACTGATCATAAGAGTTTGAAATATATCCCTACGGAAAGAGTTGAATCTGAGACAACGAAGATGGATTGAGCTTCTGAAGGATTATGATTGCACTATTGATTATCATCCCTGGAAAGCAAATGTTATTGCCGATGCTTTAAGTAGGAAGTCAGTGGAAAATTTTTCAAGTATGATTTGTTACAATGTAGAATATTTAGTTGCACTTAGAGCTATGGATGTGAAGTTTTATGTTTATGACAATGATCTGTTAGCCACATTACAAGTAAAGCCTTTGATTGGAGATAAAATTAAAGATGCACAGTGTGAAGATTCTTATTTGCAAAGGATGAAGTGTAGAGTACAAGAAGGAAAGAATACACAATTTGTGTTGAAAGATGATAGTGTGTTATTGAATAGAAATCATGTATGTGTACCTGATGTAGGAAATTTGAGAAAGAAAATCATGCATGAAGCGCACTATGCACCTTATGCAATGCATCCTGGAAGTACCAAAATGTACAAAAATTTGAAGCCTTATTATTGGTGGCCGACAATGAAGAAGGATGTGGCAGAATTTGTGAGTAAGTGTTTGACATGTCGACAAGTGAAAGGAGAGCACCAGGCACCGCAGGTAAACTTCATTCTTTATCTATACCTGTGTGGAAGTGGGATAAGATTACTATGGATTTTGTTATGGGATTGCCGCGTACATTTAACAAGCATGATGCTATTTGGGTAATTGTTGATCGACTTACTAAATGTGCTCATTTCTTACCCGTGAAGCAAACAGATTCACTTGATAAACTTACTTTGAATTGTATATTTCCGAGATTGTTAGATTGCACGGTGTGCCTATATCTATTGTATCAGATAGGGATCCCAGATTTACTTCTCGTCTCTGAGAGAGTTTGCAGAAAGCATATGGTACTAAGCTTCATTTCAGTACAGCTTTTCATCCTCAAACAGATGGGCAATCAGAAAGAACTATTCAGACATTAGAAGATATGATGAGGGCTTGCACACTTGAGTTTAAGGGTAACTGGGATGATTACATACCACGGATGGAATTTCATGATAACAACAGTTTTCATTCTAGTATCGGTATGGCTCCTTATGAAGCTTTGTATGGGAGGAAATGTAGAAGTCCAGTATGCTGGGATGTTGAAGGTTTAAGACAGCTTGAAGGTCCAGAATTGGTACAAGAAACAGTGGATAAAATAGAGATACTTAAAAAGAATTTGAAAGTAGCACAGGACAGACAAAAGAGTTATGCTGATTTGCATCGAAGGGAAATGGAATATATTGTGGGTGATAAAGTTTTCTTACGGGTATCACCATGGAAAGGAATATTAAGGTTTGGTAAACAAGGGAAATTGAGTCCGAGGTATGTAGGACCTTATGAAATTATTGAAAGAGTTGGACCATTGGCTTATAGGTTAGCATTACCTACAGAGTTATCTTCTATTCATGATGTTTTTCACATTTCTATATTGAGGCGATATAGATCAGATCCTAGTCATATCATTCCAGAGCCAGAGATAGAAATCACAGAAAAGTTGACATATGTGGAAGAACCGATAGAAATTCTTGATCGAAGGGTTAAGAAATTGAGAAATAAAGACATTCCTATGGTCAAAATTAAGTGGAGTCATCATTCACCAAGAGAAGCAACTTGGGAAGTAGAAGAGCATATGAGATGAAGTATCCGCATCTATTCCATTGTAATGTTGGTGAGTTGTTAAAATTTTGGGGACGAAATTTCTTAAGGAAGGGAGAGTTATACTTTGCATTTCTCATCATCCATGTTATGTGCATTTACATTTAATCATTGGGCATATGATGGTATATCAATGATATTTTTATTTTATGAGAACATATATATATTAATTATAAGTAGAGAATAAGAAGCATGATATTAGATTATTAATTTAGATAAGTTGATTAAGTACTTGGGTTATGTGTATTAAGCCTTAAGACTTAATTGAACCAATAGTTGAAGGTTGGGTAAATAGATTGGACTTAAAAGATACAATTAAAAGTTAGTACCTATATATGGTTAGTAAGAATTAATTTAGGGTGATAAAAATAGTTTAGTAGGTGGTGGCATTAAGAGAGGATTATTGGAAATTGGAACCATGAGTAAGCTCATTTTACCTCTTCATTTCTCTAAAATTCGTACATGGCCAAAAACACAAAATTTGGAATAAGAGAGAGGAGTGGAATACCTAGAAAAACTTAAGATTAAGATAGGATTTTGCCAACTATTGAAGGAGCCAAGCTAAAGCTAAAGGATATAAGCATATTAGCAACCCAAAAGCTGAAATTGGTAAGTTGTTACTTGAGTGTTATTAATTTGTCATTAGGGTTCTTGATTACAAATTGGAAAAACTTCATTTGATGCTCTCATTGATTAATTAAAGGTCTGATTATCATGAATTAGTAGAGTATTGAATGATTGCATAAAGATTAAGCTTGATTTAAGTTTAAGTATGTTAAGATAGAAAACTGTCAAAATTTCAGCAACCTTGATGTTCTGTATTTTAGACATAACATAGGTTATATAAGTCCAAATTAAGCTTAATTGGTGTCTATAAAAAGTTTAAAGAGTCCTCTATAACTTTGTAGTTTTGTGATTTTGCTATTTTTGCCGTTTTGGTTGCTTAAATTGAGCAAAAAGATTGCTGCTCGGATACAACTAGCTGTATGACCCTTGCTCAGTAATTTGAAAATAATTAAATCTATAGAAGTCGGAATTGAGTAATTCTTCTTGGAGATGAAACTAGATGCGTAAATGGATATGTCTATTTAATATGAGATTTTTTTATTAAGCCAATTTTTCCCAGCAATAAATATACCTTGGTACTAAATTCTGTCTAGAAAACAGAAATGTTGGAGATTAGTTTTATGCAATTTATTGATGTTAATTTGAGTTAAATTGGTATTTAACTAGATGAGAAATATTTATAGGATATTAAAACAGTAATTGAGAGTCTTAGAGGAAGAGTTAGACCTATGAATTAGAGAGGGGATGATCTTGTAATGCATTAGAACTCGCATTTACATGAATATTTGTAATATGCATGAAATGTGAATTGATGAATGTGTTGACAGTGCACTCAAAGGCCTCGGAAAGGAAGTTGTGGAGAAAGGAGGTTCTTATATGCTAAAGGAATAAGTATATTTTGAGTAAGTAAATAGTTAATATTTGCTATGTTCATATATTTAATCAAATGTTCGCGAAATGGTTGCGTTTGCTTAATATTGTTTATGTTTGAATGACTGAGATGGAAATGATTGGTGTTGAGTGGAACAATTGTTATTGCTGAAATATGATATAAGTGAAATGATTGAATTGTGATGTTAAGTGCATATGTGCATGTGAATGGTGGATTCCCCTATGAAAAAAAGATATATATATAAAGCCTTGGGAGGCTAAAGCCTAGAGAGGCTATAAAAGTGTATAATGTGAGATGAGGCGAGTACCACGTGTGTGATATGTGAGGATGAGGCGGAGCAGCACATTAAAGGGGATCCACAAGCCGTGAGAACTAACCATAATTGTTGAATTGTATTTCTTCTATGATGGTTATAATGAATTGAGTAGAATGGTATGACTTTATACCTAAACTATGAATATCATGGAAAGTTATGTGATTGGGTGGAAATTGTATTAAGTGTATGTGATATAGATTATGTTGATTATTTATTTACTAAGCTGGAGGCTCACCCCTCTCCAAAATTTTTCTTTTCAGGTTTGTAAATAGTAGTGCATCCGTTGGTTGTATGCGAAGTCTAGCTTTTAGCGATTCAAGTTGGGCTAGTTTTGTGAAGTCTCCTCCTGATGCATTTTTGTATGCAGTTATGTGATATATATGGAAGTATGCCTTATAAGGCATAAGAAGATGTTTGTAATACTTGTTAAATGATGTTTAAGTATAATCATATGTTTATATGTTAATAACCTTGTGTCTGGATTCTTAACAACCTACATATTGACCTATCTACCTGTAGTATATATTCTACGATGCTTGTATGCTTCCTGGCTAATGTTTATTGGTTAACATGTGATGGGGGTGTTACAGTTAGGACTTAGGAGGATTGTTTACCATTTGTGGAATTTGCATACAATTGGGTTATTCATAGCACTACTCATTGATCTCCATTTGACATTGTATATGGTTTTAATCCCCTTGATCCTATTGATTTGTTACCTTTACCTCCTAACAAGTTTGTGAGTAATGATGCAAGTGTTAAGACAGATTTGATACACAAGCTACAAAAGTAAGTCAATCAGAGGATTGAAAAGCAAAATGCTCAAGTAGTTAATCTTGTCAATAAAGGAAGGAAGCTTATGATATTTCAACATGGTGATTGGATTTAGGTGCACTTTCGCAAGGAGCGATTTCCACATCAAAGGAATTCTAAGTTGAACCCCAGGGGAGATGGTCCTTTTTGAAAGGATCAATGACAATGCTTATAAAGTGGACCTTCCGGGTGAGTATAATGTTAGTGTTACCTTTAATGTTGCTGATTTAAGTCCTTTTGATGCAGGTGATGGCATAGATTCAAGGAGGAATCCTCCTAAGGAGAGGAGGAATGATATGGACCAACCACCATCACATGGATTTCATGAAGATGGACTTGATGAAGATGAGCAAGAGCATGGAGGAGTTCGGCCAAACCTTCAAGCCCAAGAACAAAGTCAAGCTATTGAGGCTAAAGATCCAATACAATTGCCTCAAGGCCCAATAACTAGATCAAGATCCAAGAAGTATCAACAAGCCTTAATTAAACACATGCAAGGCCTTGTGAATTTGGCCCAACAGGAATTACAAGGAGTTCAAGGCTTTAGTTTAAGTGAAGGCCCAACTCAACTTAATGTATTACAAGTTCAAGTGTTTAATGGGCTTACTTAATCTTTTATTTGGGCTCAAAAAGACCACAACTGATGAATTGGAGAATATGAAAACTTTGGGACTAACTTAGCTTATGTTTGAAAGCCCATATGCATGACTTAAGTAAATTAAGGTTTCTTTACTTAAGTTACGCAGCTACACATGTTAATTACCCTAGTTAGGACTTTATTTAAGTTATCTTTTTTAGTTTGGATGGTTATCTTTATCCTATATGAGATATAAATCCTTATTAGTTAAGATTTAAGGTTTCTTAAGGCCTATATAAGGCTAGTATGAATTTTGATGTGGGAATTTAGTTCAAAGTTAAATGATAATTGGTACTTTTACCTTAAAGCTTGTCTGCTTTGTCTTTGTATTCTTGTGTAGAATGCATACTTAAGAAACATTCAAGTAGAATGATCATCTTCTTATGGAGTGTTTCAAAATTAGGATTTAGGAACAAGTTTTCTAAATTCTAATTCTTGATCATCTTTCTAAGTAATCTATTTTCTAACCCTTCTTAGGGGTTGAATCGAATTTGTTCTTGGAGTTTTGATGTTAATGTGTTGGGAGTCCGCAATTAAAAAATGGGGTTCTCAAGCTTATTCATGGAGTTTCCATATCAATAATTTTCCATCTTATCCGTAATTTCATGGTATTTGATGATATCCAGACTTAAGATCAGTTTTAGAGAAGATTTTAGCACCATGTAATTCTTCCAACATATCATCTAATCTAGGAATTGGATGACAACACTTTACTGTAATCTTGTTCATGGCGTGGCATTAGACACACATCCTCCAAGATCCATCTTTCTTGGGCACAAAAGAAAAAGGTAAAACACATGGGCTCGTACTCTCTCTAATCAAACCTTTGGAAAGCAACTTTTCCACTTGCCATTGCAATTCCTTAGTTTCTTCCGAGTTGCTCCAATATGCAGGGTGATTAGGTATTTGCGCACCAGGTATAAAATTGATCTTATGCTCAATTTCTCTAATTGCCGGCAGTCCATGTGCAATCTCCTCCAGAAACACATCATCAAAATCCTACAAAAGAATCTTAATGGTTTAAGGCAAATCCTCAAGCTTAGAGTTAGAAGAAGATAACATGGCACCTTTAAAAATAAGCATAAGCATGCTTTGCTTAAGCAAGTAGGCTTTTTGTACATCACCCTCTTTGGCATAGAAATTGCCTTTTGACTCAATTTTGTTCACTTTTCACTATACTCTTCTTTTTCTTGTGCCTTACTTTTTTATCACTGTGCAAGCACTCAGACTCTCCTTTTTCCTCTCTTTTCGCACACCTCTCATTATTTTTCTCACAGCTCTCATTTTGCTCGTGCACCTTTTCTTTTTTCATGTGCACTCTCACACTTATATAATTGAATTTGGTCTTTATAGACCTGTTTAGGAGTTAAAGGTACAAGAGTAATAGGTTTGCTCTGAAAAGTAAAAGTATGGCAATTAGTAAAACCATCATGAAGAATCTTTCTATCAAACTGCCAAGGACGTCATAAAAAGATATGACTAGCTTGTATAGGAATCATATCCCATAAAACTTGTTCTTTAGAATGTCCTATAAAGAAAGAAATTAATGCTTGCCTAGTGACCCTAATATCACCACAATTATTCAACCAACGCATTCTATAGGACTTAAGATGTTTAGTTGTTTTCAAACAAAGCTTATCAACTAAAATAGCATTAACAACATTAGTACAACTTCCGCCATCTATAATTATACTACACAATTTACTTGCAATTGTACATTTAGTATTGAATATATTCTCACATTATACTTCTTCCCCTTTGGCTTGTACACTCAAAGCACGCATAGCCACATAAGAAAAGAGTTTACCATTAAGAGCATATTCGATATCCTCCTCTTTTTGTGTGTCATCATCTAATGCCGGCTCATCATCACTATCATCACCTTCAACCATCACATCACCGTTGTCCATGATTATCATAATTTTTTAATTGGGACATTCGGCTTTCTTGTGTCCATATCCTTTCCACTTAAAGCATTGGATCTTCAATCCTGAACCACTTGCTTTCCTTTACCTTTATCATCTATGGACTTGTCTTTGTTGTAAGTCGACTTGCTTGTACCAAAACTTCTCCCACCATTTTGATTAGTCCAATTATACTAATTAGAAAACTTAGGTGTAGAGTTACCCTTGTTTGTAGTCTGAACTTGCTTTTCAACCTTAATGGCGACATGAAAGAGATCTTCCATGTCTAAATAAGGTTGTAGCTCGACTAGGTTGGCAATATCTCGATTAAGCCCATTAAGAAAACGTGCCATTGTTGCCTCCCTGTTCTCATCTATGTTGGCTCGAATCATAGCTACCTCTATCTCTTAGTAGATTCATTCCGAGACTTAGTTCCTTGTACAAGCTTTTGAAGTTTGTTGTACAATTCCCTATAGTAGTATGAAGAAACAAACTATCTATGCATGATTCTCTTCATCTTTCCCTATATTGATATTGGATGCTTATCGTTGCACCTTTGAGTTGTAACTAATTGATCCCACCACACACTAGCGTAATCAGTAAACTCAACAGAAGTAAGTTTTACCTTTTTGTCTTATGTGAAGTTATAGCATTATAACATGCGTTTGACATTTTTCTCCCATTCCAAATAGACTTTTGGATCTCCCTTTCCTTGAAAACTAGGAATCCTTAACTTAATGGATCCTAAGTTCCCGTCCTTCCTTTCTTGTCCAAAGTTTTGGTTAGAGGCGCCATCATCCTCGTCATCATCACCAATCTAATTTTTCCTCTTAGGTAGAGGTGGAGGTGGTGTTCAGTTTGGTTTCTCATCCTTTTCAAGTCTTAACTCATCCAACTCTGCCAAGATCCTTGCAAAAGTATCTTGCACGAACTTCTTCCATAGTCTATCATCATCATGTGTGTCCATGATAACTACCTGCAAAGAAATGTTAGAATGAAAATTCACTCCCTTACGTGTTTCCTCTCAAGTGTTTAAGCACACACCCTCTAATGCACTCACTATCTCACGCCACTTGCCTCGCTCTTAAATTCTTACAAACACTTATCACTTTACTAATCACAACTTGTAAATGATCAAAGAGAATTAAGAGTTGTTTTAGAAAAGAAAAGAAAGAAATAAAGTAAAGAAATTTTGGGTATAATGAAAGAAGAAGAAGTACCTCAATCCTATGTTCTTGGATTGAGATTGGCGACTAAGATTGAGAAAAGAAGGCTTGTTTTTGCTCCTGTATAAGAAAGAAAGAAGAAAAGCATATGAGTTTGGTTTTTGATGTGTTTAAGGTTTTCAGTTAGAAAAGAAAAGAAGAAACAAATTTATTTTTTTGGTTTTGTTTTGTTTTGATTTTTATTCTATCTTGATTAGAAAAAAAGAGGTGAGAAAGAGAATATGTTTTAAGGTCTTTGGGTAAGAATGGTTTCGAATAGAGAGGTAAGAACGATAAAGGATACGCAACTAAGAAGTCACAACAATCTATTGAAGGAACCCTTAGATATCAATGAACAATCAACAAAGTTGCAATGTTCAAAACAATAAGTCCTCGCAAGAACTTAGAAGTAGAACACTCTCAAGTACCAAATTATAATTAAAGTTAAAGTCTTACGAGATGATTTTCCTTAAGTATTTATAGCGAATACTTAGGGTTTAAACAAACTAATGAGTGTTGTGCCAAATGCAAGGGGTGGCCCATACTTAGAATTAATCTAATAAACATAACTAAAGGCCCAAACTAAACAAGTAATGAAAAAGGCTTAAAGAACTAGAGTTTTAAAGTAATAAAACACTCAAGGGCCAAAATACATAAGAAGTTAAATAAGTAGTAGTTTCAGTCCAAAGGGAAATTAATAAAGAGTCAAGCTTCTTGAAGCCCATTCTCATTAACTTGAATCATCAAGACACAATCTGGCTCATTGGGTTTATTTGAGGCTTGTTCTTCCACAATGTAAGTTGTCACTAAGGCTTGAGCAAATGAGGCCACTGCATCCTTAATCTTCTTGGCTCTTACTTTTGTGATTGGACTGCTCCCCATATATAGAGAATCTTGCTTGGATAGGTTTGTAGAGCACTAGGATCTCTATCACAAGGATTGGCATAAAAAATCATGGGAATTCAATTAACAAGCTTGAACAGTCACATTGGGGTGTGATTTGATGATCTAGCAGGATGAGATACAAATCTACATGCGTAAGGGAGAAATCATGTTGCTGTCAATTAATCTAAGCAGGAATGTGAGCATTTTGATGTTTGGGATGCATATAATTATGTAATTTGGGCCGGAGTGTTATTAAGTATGCCCACAAGAAGAGACTAGAAGCTAAATATGAATAAATAAATAAAGAAAGATTAATAAACTAAAATCAAATTAAGAACCAGAGAGGAGTTGACTGGACAACAACTCTCATAGTCTTAAATTTTATGGCCAGCTTAATAAAAATAAGAGTAAAATTGGTATGGGCCTACTTAAAAAAACTCCTATCCAAATTATTTCATTATATGCATTTCAAGATCGAAGTGCTCGAATTCTGGCTGTATTATGCTTGGATTAATAAAAAACAACATGATTTCTCCCTTACGCGCGTGGATTTAAGTCTCCTGCTTGATCATCAAGCTAAGCATCAATACCACTGGTCAAGCTTATTAGTTGCATTCCCATGATTTCTTACGCCCAAACTTGCGTCATCAGGAGTCCTTGTGCCTAGAAGAATAAGGAAGGATGGAGATTCTAATGGTGCAAATCCTGAGCCAAAAAATTTAGGCATTGCCTCTATTCTCAGCGCTCCCTCTTTCCTTTAAAATATTCCTCCACGATCCTTTGCAGAATGATATCAATACATGATCAACAAATTTCTTTCTTCGCATTCATTGAAGCATTGGATCGGTGCCTATAATTTCTACTTCCATGCACATTCACATGACACTCCTATTTATGCTCCTAATATAAAACCAAACCAACATACTATATAGAGACTAGAGAGAGAGACACAAAAGAAACAAACAAAATGAGAATATAGGTAAGATTTTAGATCCGATAAGAACAAAAGTCACAAGTTCTTTATTCTCTTCCATATGCCTAAGCGTAAGGATCAAATCGAATTGATTTAAACACAAGTGTCAACAAGAACACAAGAGAAAGGAAGGATGTGAAGGATAAGTCTATACTCGCTAGCACAAGTGTTGATAAGTCCATAAATTTCTTAAAAGAACACAACTTGATTTCTTGAAAAGTAGAAAACTGAAATAATATGCTCATTAGCCTCAAGTATCTGGTTGCGTGCGGTTTTTATAGTGGGAAAGCCCTCATTCTATAAGAAGAAGAGACTAGAAGCTGAATATGAAAAAAAAATAAATAAAGATTAATAAACTAAAATGAAGAACTAGAGAGGAGTTGACTAGGCAACAACTCTCATAGTCCTAAATTTAGTAAATTAGCTTAACAAAAATAAGGATAAATTCGGGTGGGCCTACATAAAACACTCTGACCCAAATTACTTCATTGTATGCATTTCAAACATCAAACTGCTCGAATTACGACTTGTATTATGCTTGGATTAATTCAAAACAACATGATTTCTTCCTTACCCGCGTGGATTTACATCTTTCCTACTTGATCATCAAGCTAAGCCCTAATGCCACTGGTCAAGCTTGTTAATTGCGTTCCCATGATTCCTTACGACCAACTTTGCATCATCAGGAGTCCTCGTGCCTAGAGGGAGAAGGAAGGATGGATATCCTAATGGTGCAAATCTTTGAGTCAAAATATTTGGGTGGGCCTCGATTCTCGACGTTCCCTGTTTCCTCTAGATTCTTCCACGATCATTTGGAGAATGATATCAATACACGATGAACTAATTTTATTTCTTCACAATCGTTGAAGCATTGGATCAGTGCCTATGATTGCCACTTCCATGCACTTTCACTGAACACTCGTGTTGCTCCCCATATAAAACCAAACAACCATGCTAGATAGATTAGAAAGAGAGACACAAAAGAAATAAAAAATGAGAATATAGGTAGGATTTGAGATCCGATAAGGAAAGAAATCACATGTTCTTTATTCTCTTCCATACGACCGAGCATAAGGATCAGATCGAATTGATTTAAACACAAGCGTTAAATCTTTTTAAGAAATAAAGTTTTTCACAAGAGAAAGGAAGGACGTGAGGGATAAGTCTATGCTCGCTCGCGCGAGTGTTAATAAGTCCATAAATTTCTTGAAAGAAGCTATAACTTGATTTCCTACAAGGTAGAAAACTAAAATAATATGCTCATTAGCCTCAAGTATTCGGTTGCGTGCGGTTTTTATAGTGTGAAAGCCCTCATTCCATAAGAAGAAGAGGCTAGAAGCTAAATACAAATAAGTGAATAAATAAATAAAGATTAATAAAATAAAGTCAAATTAAGAGCAAGAGAGGAGTTGATTGGGTAATTACTCTCGTAGTCTTAAGTTTTATGAGCGAGCTTAATAAAAATAAGAGTAAATCTGAGTAGGCCTACCTAATAAAACTCCTACCCAAATTACCTCGTTATATGCATTTCAAAGATCAAAGCGCTCGAATTTCAGCTTGTATGATAGTTGGATTAATCGAAAACAACATGATTTCTCACACATGCACTTGGATTTATGTCTCTCCTGCTTGATCATCATGCTAAACCTCAATGACACCTGTCAAGCTTATTAATTGCATTCCCATGATTCCTTATGCCCACCCTTGCGTCATCAAGAGTCCTCGTGCCTAGAGGAATAAGGAAGGATGAAGATCCTAATGGTGCAAATCCTGAATCAAAATATTTAGGCGTGCTGCGATTCTCGACATTCCCTCTTTCCTCTAAGAGATTCCTCCACCATCATTCAAAGAATAATTGATACAAACCAAACTAGCATAATGATCCTACTCCAACAAGGAGTCTTGATGATGCAAATCCTACTAAGTCAAGGAATCCTAATCAAATAAAGAGTCATGACTCAACTAGGAATCCTAATCCTGCAAGGAGTCCTAATGATATTAGGAGTTCAAGCAACGAAAGGAATCTTAATTCAACTAGGAATCCTAATTTAACTAGGAGTCCTATTTGATTCAAATTGCAAGTCAATGAGCTTATCCAAGACATTTGGGCTAAGGACACATCAAGGTTTGAAGAATTGGATTTAAGTTCATGGCTCATTAATCTAATTTAATTTATTAGGCTTGAATGAATCTAACTAAGCTTAAAAAGACCAGAAAAGCTGAATTGGAATATATAAAGACTTTGGGCCTAACTTAGCTTATGTTATGAGGCCCATCTATATGACTTATGTAAACTAGGGTTTTATTTCTTATTTTGGGCGGTCACACATGTAGTTTAACCTAATTAGGACTTTGTTTAAGTTATCTTTTTTAGTTAGGAAAGTTATCTTTATCCTCGAACAAATGTAAATCCTTATTAGTTAAAATTTAGGATTTTCTAAGGCCTAAATAAGGCTAGTACGAATTTTGATGTAATGAGTTAAAAAGTCAAAGTTGAAGTTGAAGTTGAAGTTAAAAATTTAATGGTAATTGGTATTTTTACCTTAAAGCTTCTTTGCTTTGTCTTTGTGTTCTTATGCAGAATGCATGCTTAAGAAACATTCAAGTAGATTGACCATCTTCTTGTGGAGTGTTTCGAAGTTGGGATTTAGGAACAAGTTTTCTAAATTCTAATTCTTGATCATCTTTCTAAGTAATATGTTTTCTAACCTTTCTTAGGGGTTGAACCAAATTGGTTCTTGGGGTTTTCATGTTAATGTGTTGTAATTCAAAAGGAGTTCTCAAGCTTATTCATGAAGGTTCCATATTGATGATATCAATACATGATCAACAAAACACAAAAGAAAGGAAGAATGTGAATGATAAGTCTATGCTCGCGAGTGCGAGTGTTGATAAGTCCATAAAGCTCTTGAAAGAACCCAAAACTTGATTTCCTACAAAGTAGAAAACTGAAATAATATGCTTATTAGGCTTAAGTATTCTATTGCATGTGCTTTTTATAGTGTGAAAGTCCTAATTCCATAATAATACGAAACTAGAATCTAAATATGAATAAATAAATAAAGAAAGATGAATAAAGTGAAGTCAAATTAAGAATGAGAAAGGAGTTGATTGGTCAACAACTCTTGCAGTTCCAAATTTTATGAGCAAGCTTAACAGAAACAAAAGGAAATTTGCATGTGCCTACCTAATAACATTCTGATCCAAATTACTTTATTATATGAATCCCAAACATCAAAACTCTCACATTCTCGCTTGTATTATACTTGGATTTATTGAAAATAATATGACTTCTCCTTTACGCGCATGGATTTACATCTCGTCCTGCTTGATCATCAAATTTGGGACTACAAGAGTTGTTAACCAGTCCTTACGGCAATCCTTATGTCATAAGGAGTCCTCGTACCTTGAGGAATAAGGAATAATGTAGATCCCAAATTATATGAACCAGCTTAACAAAAATAAGAGAAAATTCATGTGGGCCTAACTAATAACACTCCAAACCAAATTACTTAATTATATGCCTCCCAAAGATCAAAGCGCTCGTATTCTTGATTATATTACGCTAGGATTCATTAATAACATTATGATTTCTCTCTTGCGCGCATGGATTTATGTCTTATCTTGCTTGATCTTAAAACTAAGCCCCAATGCCATCGGTCAAGCTTATTAATTGTGTTTCCATGATTCCTTAAACCAATCCTTGTGTCATCATGTGTCGTCGTGCCTAGAGGAATAAGGAATGATAGAGATCCTAATGGCGCAAATCCTTAATCAGAATATTTGTTTATTCTTGATTCTCATCATTACCTCTTTTCTCTAAAGATTTGACTGCGATAATTCGGAGAATGATATTAGTACTCAATCAACTAATTTTCTTTCTTTGCATTCGTCTAAGCATTGGATCGGTGTCTATAATTGCCGCTTCCATGTGCTTTCTCTTAATAGTGGTGTTTATGCTCCCCAAATAAAATCAAACCATCATACTAGAGAAAGAGCAGTTGACTAGTCAACAACTCTCGTAGTCCTAAATTTCCTAAGCTAGAATAACAAAAACAAGGGAAAATTCATATGGGCATACCTAATAACATCCCGGCCAAAAGTACATAACTATATGTGTCATAAACATCAAGACGCATACATTCTCACTTGGATTAATCGAAAGCAACATGATTTTACGCATGTGAATTTGTGTTTCAGCCTACTAGCCCAATGCCACATGTTAAGCTCATCAATTGAATTCCCATGATTCCTTATGCCAATCCTTATGTCACTAGGAGTCCTCATGTCTAAAGAAAGATGGAATGATTGATATGGAACCTCCATGAATAAGCTTGAAAACCCCTAACACATTAACATAAAAACCCCAAGAACCAATTCGGTTTAACCCCTAAGAAAGTTAAAAGATAGATTTCTTATAAAGATGATCAAGAATTATAACCTAAGGAAAACTAAGTCCCTTAAACCCAAATTCGAAGTACGCCACAAGGATAGATCAACTCCTTGATAAGTAAGGCTTGCATTCAAACAAGAACATAAAACCTAACCTATATCAAAGGATTAAACCCATATGCAAGTTAGATTTCATTGCCCAAGATCTATCTAGAACCAGATCAATGGAAACCTTAGACCTTTCAAGTATATTAAATTATCAAATCTAAGGCATTAAAGATAGAAGATGCCACAATTTAGTATGGATCCTAAATTGATAAGTCGAATTTGAACGCCACAAATAATGAATTGCTTGATAAGTTCGAAATAGCTCTAAACAAGAACTAAGAATAGAGTATAAACTCACAAAATATATTAATCATTAATCAACCAATGAACTTGAAAATTCATACTAGGCTTCAATAGCCTTTAGAAAACCCTAATTCTAAGCTATTAAACATTCTAACTAAGAAAGATAACTAAAAACAATGCCCTAATACTCCTAAAATACTATGTAGCCGCCCTTTAGGAGTAAGAAGCCCTAGTTTCTTTAAGTCATACACACGGGCCATCTTTGTGGAGCTAATTAGGCCCAAACTTCAATGTGCTCCTTTATGTTCATTAAGCTCATATTAAATTTATTCAAGTCTAATAAACTGAATTAGATTAATAAGCCTTGAATTTGAATCCAACTCTTCAAGCCTTGATGTGTCCTTAGCCCAAATGTCTTGAATAAGCCCATCGAGAGCTTCTTTTATCTCCTTAGCCTTGGACTTTGTAATTGGGTCTCCATGGATGTGAAGTGGATCTTGAATCCTAGTTCGATTAGGATTCCCAATGTCATTTGAATTCTTGAATCCTAGTTAGAGTAGGATTCCTTGTCAGAATAGGTTTCTTTCAGCTAGTAGGATTTGCATCATTAGAATTCCTTGTTCGAGTAGGATTTCTTGTGCTAGATGGGTTCTTATCAATGATGGAGATTCCAATGGTCCAAAATCTTCAATTGTAATATTAGGGTGTGCCTTGATTCCAAATCTAGGTTTGCTAGTGCTGCTCTTCATAAGTCCACAAAGTTCTTTCAAGAATGCATAACTTGATTTCCCGTATGGTAGAAAACTAAAATAATATGCTCACTAGCCTCAAGTATTTTGTTGCATGTAGTTTTTATAGTATTAAAGCCCTAATTCCATATGAAGAAGAAATAAGAAGCTAAATATGAATAAATAAATAAAGAAGGATGAAAAAATTAAAGTCAAACTAAGAACCGGAGAGGAGCTGACTGGTCAACAGCTCTTGTTGTCCCAAATTTTATGAGACAGCTTAACAAAAGCGAGGGGAAATCTGCAAGGACCTACCTAATAACAACCCGACCTAAATTACTTCTTTATATGCATCCTAGCCATCAAAACCCTTGCATTCCCACTAGTATTACACTCGAATTAATCAAAACCCATATGATTTCTGACTATCGTGCATGGGTTTATGTTTTGTCTTGCTTGATTATCAAGCTAAGCCCTAGTGTTACCAGTCAAGCTTGTCAATTGCATTCCTATGATTCCTTACACCAATCCTTATATCATTAGAAGTCCTTATGCCTAAAGGAGCATGGAATGATGGAGATCCTAATGGTCCAAATCTTGAATTGGAGTATTTTTGATAGTGCAGATCTTGATAAGTCCACAAAGTTCTTACAAGGATGCATAACTTGATTTCTCGCAAGGTAGAAAACTAAAATATTATTCTTACTAGGCTCAAATATTCGGTTGCATGTAGTTTTTATAGTGTGAAAGTCTTAATTCCATATGAAGAAGAAATAAGAAGCTAAATATGAATAAATAAATAAATAAGGATGAATAAACTAAAGTCAAATCAAGAACCGGAGAGGAGTTTACTGGTCAACGGCTCTCGTTGTCTTAAATTTTGTGAGCCAGGTTAACGAAAGCAAGGGGGAATCTGCAAGGGCATACCTTATAACAACCCGACCCAAATTACTTCTTTATATGCATCCTAGACATCAAAACACTCGCATTCCCATCTCACTATCGCTCATGGATTTACATTTCATCTTGCTTGATTATCAAGCTAAGCCCCAATATTATCGGTCAAGCTTGTCAATTGCATCCTTATGATTTCTTACGCCAATCCTCGCGTCATCAGGAGTCTTCATGCCTAGAGGTACAAGGAACAAGCCTCAATTCTCATCGTTCCATTTTTCCTCCAAAAGTTTTATTTGTAATCATTCGAACAATGATATCAATACTCGATCAACTAGTTTTCTTTAACTAGTTTTCTTTCTTCGCATTAGTCCAAGTATTGAATCAATGCCTATGATTGCCACTTCCATGAGCTTTCTCTCAACAATCGTGTTTATGCTCCCTAGATAAAACCAAACTATCATACTAGAGAAAGAGGAGTTGATTGGTCAACAACTCTCATAGTCCCAAATTTTATGAGCTGGATTAACAAAACTAGGGGAAAATTTATATGGGCATACCTAATAACATTCTGGTCCAAGATACATAATTCTATGCATCCTAGACATCAAAACACACGCATTCCCACTTGAATTAATCGAAAGCAACATGATTTCTCTGTTATGCGCGTGGATTTGCGTCTTGTCCTGCTACATCATCAAGTCAAGCCATAATGCCATCGATCAAGCTTGTCAATTATATTTATGCTCGCCAAATAAAACCAAACCATCAAACTAGACAGAGATTAGATAGTGTGGAATAAAAGAAACGAACAAAAGGAGAACATATGAGGGATTTTGGATCTGATAAGGAAACAAATTAGAAGTTCTTTATTTTCTTCCATACAGCTAAGCTGAATTGACTTAAATACAAGAATCGAAAAAGAACACAAAAGAAAGAAAGGATGTAGGCGATAAGTCTATGTTCGCTAACTTAACACAAATAAGGGAGACTTCGTCTAAGCCTACCTAATAATACTCCGACCCAAATTTCTTCTTTATAGGCAGCCCTAACTTCAAAATGCTCACACTGCTGCTTGTATTACGCTTAGATTTCATGGTTTCTCCCTTACGAGCATAGATATATGTCTCGTCCTACTTGATCATCAAGCTAAGCACAATGCCATCGGTCAAGCTTGTCAATTAAGTTCCTATGATTCTTTACGTCAATCCTTGTGTCATCAGAAGTCATCGTGCCTAAAGGAACAAGGAATGATGGAGATTCCAATGGTGCAAGTCCTGCATCAGAATATTTAGCGTGCCTCGATTCTCATTGTTCCTACTTGCCTCTAAAAAGATTTGTCTGTTATCATTTAGAGAATGATATCAATACATGATCAACTAATTTTCTATCTTCTCATTTGTCTAAGCATTAGATTGGCGCCTATGATTACTGCTTCCACGTGCTTTCACTCAAAACTCGTACTTATGCTCCCTAAATAAAATAAAACCATTATATTAGATGGAGATTAGAAAGAGGCATAAAACAAACGAATAAAATGAGAAAAAAGGTAAGATTTCGGATCCAATAAGGAAAGAAATCACAAGTTCTTTGTTCTCTTCTATATAGCTAAGCGTAATGATCAAATCAAATTCATTTAGACACAAAGGCAGATAAAAGAACACAAAAGAATGAAAGAACGTGAGTGATAAGTCTATGTTCACTAGTGTGAATATTGATAAGTTCACAAAGTTCTTGAAAAAACCGATCACTTGATTTCCCTCAAGTTATTACACTGAAATAATATGCTAACTTGCCTCAAGTAGCATGCAGTTTTTATATTTTGAAGCCCTCATTCCATAAGTAAAAGAAACTAGAAGAAAATTTGAATAAATAAATAAAGAAATATGGATAAACTAAAGTCAAATCAAGAACTAGAGAGTAGTTGACTTGGCAACAACTCATGATTCGGAATTTTATGAGCCAACTTAACAAAAATAAGGATAAACTAGCATGGGCCTACCTATGCTTGGATTAATTGAAAACAACATGATTTCTCCTTACGCGCATGGATTTACGTATCCTCCTGCTTGATTATCTAGGAATCATGAGAACGTAATTGACAAGCTTGACCGATGGTATTGAGGCTTGACTTGATGATCAAGCAGTACGAATCCACACTCATAAGGAAGAAATCATGTTGCTTTCGATTAATACAAGCAGGAATGCATGCATTTTGATGTTTAAGAGGCATATAATGAAGTAAATTGGGCCAGAGTGTTATTATGTACGCCCACGCGAAATTAACCTTATTTCCATTAAGGAAGCATGGGTACATAATTGACAAGCTTCACTGCTGGCATTTGAGCATGACTTCATGATCAAGCAGGATGAGAGGTAAATCCAAGCGTGTGATGGAGAAATCATGTTACTTCCGGTTAATCTAAGCGAGAATGCACACATTTTGTTGTTTGGGATGTATATAATGATGTAATTTGGGCCGAACTTTAGCTTATTCATCTTTTTTTATTTATTTATTCATATTTAGCTTCTAGTTTCTTCTTCTTATGGAATGAGGACTTTTGCACTATGAAAATCGCATGCAACCGAATATTTGAGGCTAGTGAGCATATTATTTTAGTCTCCTATCTTGCAGAGAAATAAGTTATGGGTTCTTTCAAGATGTTTATGGACTTATGAAGACTCGTACCTAATAACACCTCGAACCAAATGACATAATTACATGTGTCCCAAACATCAAAATGTATGCATTCCCCTTGGATTAATCGACAGCAATATGATTTCTTCTTTACGCATGTGGATGTCTCGTATAAGTAAGTCACACCCTAATGCCACCAATCAAGCATGTCAATTGTATCAGTGCTTATGATTGTCGTTTCCATGCGCTTTCAATCAACACTCGTATTTATGCTCCCTAAATAAAACCAAAACATTAAACTAGGCAGATATTAGATTCAGTGGAACAAAAGAAATGAACAGAATGAGAACATAGGTGGGATTTCATATTTGATAAGGAAAGAAATCACAAGTTCTTTATTCTCTTCCATACAGCTATGCAAAAGGATCAAATTGAATTGACTTAAACACAAGGGTCGACAAAGAACAAAAAAGAAAGGAAGGACGTAAGTGATAAGTCTTTGTGGGATTGGGCTTAATCAAAACAATGGGTCTCAAGATACTCTTATCAACTTAATCCAACATATGGAAGCATGACTAAAACAATATAAGCCCCAGATAATCAAGTCAAGCTATTTGGAGTCTAATACTAAAGAACAGGCCGCATATCACATATTACTTAAGCCCAATTGTCATGTTATTATATGGGCGTGGCTTGGACGAATTGTTAGGAGTTTTTGTTCATTTAAAGAAGTCTTTTAATAGTTAGAAGTCTTGTTTTAAGTTATCCTTTTAGTTTAGGAGTTCTATTCCTAGTATTATTGTTATTTGCTTCCTTATCATTATAGAATTAGATTTCTTTAAGGCCTATATAAGCTATTACGAATTTCTATGTAAAGGGAGTTATTGAATATTGATTATTTTGGAGTTAATTCTCTTCTTTTGTTTTTTATGAACTAGTTGAATTTATCAAGTGAAGGCTTAGTAGTTTACAAACTTAGTTTAATCTAAACTTTTGGTTATGTTAGACAACCTTTAATTCTTTATAATTAAGGTTCTTAAGTACAAGTTATTTAAGGGTCTTGTTAGGAGTTAGATTTTCTTTGCTTGATTAAGTGAACGATCCTTGGTGAAGACATCAACACTGAATACGAGTTTGGTAAAAGCTAGCCATGTTCGTGTCAACGAGAGAGTAGTTGATTGGTCAACAACTCTTATAGTCCTAGATTTTATAAGCCAACTTAACAAAAATAAGGGAAAATTCATATGGGCCTACTTAATAATACTCCAACCCAAATTACTTCATTATATGCATCCTAAATATCAAAATTCTTGCATTGTCACTTGTATTATACTTGGATGAATAAATAACAACATGATTTATCATTTACGCGCATGGATTTATGTCTTGTCTTGCTTAATCTTAAAGTTAAGCCCTAATGCTATCGGTCAAACTTGTCAATTGAGTTCCCATGATTCCTTACGCTAATCCTTATCTCATTATAATTCATCATGCCTAGAGGAATAAGGAATGATGGAGATCCCAATGGTGCCAATCCTGGATTAGAATATTTGGGGCGAGACTTGATTCTCGGCGATTCCTCTTTCCTTTAAAAGATTCATCCGAGACCATTCCAAGAATGATATAAATACTCAATCAACTAATTTTCTTTCTTCGCATTTGTCCAAGCCTTGGATCAATGCCTTTGATTCTTGCTTCTACATGCTTTCACTCCAACGTTCGTGTTTATGCTCCCTAAATAAAATCACAAGTTCTTTGTTCTTTTCCATACGGTTAAGCTTAAGGATTAAATTGAATAGATTTAAACGCAAGGGTAGATAAATAACATAAAAGAAAGGAAGGACATGAGCTTAGAGGAACAAGGAAGGATGGAGATCCCAATGCTGTAAATCCTAAATCGGAATATTTAGAAGTGCCTCGATTCTCATCGTTCTCTCTTTCCATTAAAAGATTTTTCCATGATCATTTGGAGAATGATATCAATACATGATCAACTAATTTTCTTTCTTTGCATTCATCGAAGTATTGGATCGATGCCTATGATTGCCGCTTTCCATGTGCTTTCACTTAATAATCGTATTTATGCTCCCTAAATAAAACCAAACCATCATACTAGACAGAGATTAGGAAGAAAGACATAAAAGAAATAAACAATATGAGAATATAGGTAAGATTAAGGAGTTTTACTATTCCCTGCATAATTGGTGATTTGCCTATTAGTGGTGCATTGGCTGATTTAGGAGCTAGTATTAATTTGATGCACACTAGTTTGTTTGATAAGTTAGGTTTGAGTGAACCTAAGCCCAGTAGGATCAGCATTCAGTTAGCTAATAGGACTGTTAAGATTCCTAGGGTATTATTGGGTATGTGCTTATTAAGGTAGACAAGTTTATTTTTCCTGTTGATTTTGTAGTTATGGACATGGAACGTAAGAGTACTGTGCCTTTGATCCTGGGTAGACCTTTTCTTGCAACATCTAGGGCTGTTATAGATGTTTGTGATGGAAAGCTTCAGCTTAGGGTAGATGATGAGACCATTACCTTTGACTTAGCTACTAATGGAAATGACTTTCCGCGTAGGACGCACTTTGAACTATATTACTTTCGATCCTCTTTTGGGGTATGGGTAGACTAAAGTCCCTGACCCGGTTGAGGATTGCATTTCGGCCATTCAGGTTTGTTATCGATTAGGTATCAGTGGGAACATAAGATAAAAGAGTAGGTCTACTCTACACGGTACTTACTTTGCTTTCCTCACGGTAGTCCCTCTTGGAGATCTTGTCAACCGCACTGGATATATTGTGGATGTTCCTATGTTCTCTGTGGATATTCTGGATGACATGGTTGAGTCTCATTTGTAGGAAATATTGCTTGATGATCCTTTATAGGTAGCATTACAAGGAGATGAGGAGGAGCTTTCCAACGACCAAGTATTGGAGCAGCTCGCTAGTTTGTTGGCTCCTAAGCCTAGCTGTTCTACTGACCCTTTTCTTTCTCTTGACAGGTCAGGAATGCAAAAAGTAAAGTCTTCTTTTGGAGGACCCCCCGGCCTTAGAATTGAAGGAGTTACCTAAGTACTTGAGCTATGGATTCTTGGATGAGGAAGAAAAGTAGCCTATGATTATTGTAGCAGATTTGACGCCTGAGGAGCAAGAAAAGACTCTAGACTCTCTCAAGAGGTATAAGAAGGCCTTTGCCTACAAGATTGCTGACATTCTCGGGATCAACCCTAGTTTCACATTCTCATAAGATTTTTATGAAGGATAGCTATAGACCAGTAGTTCAGCCACAGAGGCGGCTTAACCCGAACATGATGGACGTAGTGAAAAAGGAGGTAATTAAGCTCCTTGATGCAGGTTTGATTTATCCTATTTCTGACAATTCTTGGGTGAGCCTTGTGCAGGTTGTACCGAAGAAAGGAGGCATGACAGTAGTTCGCAATGAGAAGGATGAGCTGATACCCACACAAACGGTAATAGGATTCCAAGTTTGCATTGATTACAAGAGGTTTAATGATGCAACTCGGAAATATCACTTCCCTCTTCCTTTCATTGATCAGATTTTAGAGAGATTGGCAGGACATATGTTTTACTGTTTTCTTGATGGCTTTTCAAGATATTTTTATATTCCAATTGCACCTGAAGACCAAGAGAAAACGACTTTCACCTGCCCCTATGGGACTTTTGCTTATAGAAGAATGCCTTTTGGTCTATGCAATGCGCTGGCTACGTTTCAGGCAGTGTATGATGGCCTTTTTTTATGATATGATTGAGGAGTCGATGGAGGTATTTATGGATGACTTATCTGTTTTTGATAATTCCTTTTCTCATTATTTGGCAAATTTAGAATGCATGTTAGCTAGGTGTATTGAGGCT
Organism: Ricinus communis; assembly: GCF_019578655.1. Lineage (NCBI taxonomy): Eukaryota > Viridiplantae > Streptophyta > Magnoliopsida > Malpighiales > Euphorbiaceae > Ricinus > Ricinus communis. Next base: position 16,258,794 of record NC_063258.1, read on the forward strand.
AACTTGGTGCTGAATTAGGAGAAGTATCATTTTATGGTGAGAGAGGGAATTGTTCTAGGGCATAAGATTTCATATGCAGGGATGGAGGTTGATAGAGCTAAAATAGAAACCATATGTAAGTTGCCACCCCCTAGTTCTATTAGGGCTATTAGGAGTTTCTTAGGCCATGCTGGGTTCTATAGAAGGTTTATTAGAAATTTCTTTGAGATTGCTAGGCCTCTTACTGAATTACTAGTTAAGGATGCACCTTTTGTTTCCAATGATATCTTCTTTTGAGTTATTGAAGAAACTATTGACCATAGCCCCTATCATGGCTTCGCTTGATTGGGGATTGCCCTTTAAGCTAATGTGCAATGCTAGTGGTTATGCAGTTGGAGCTGTACTTGGACAGAGGTTTGATAAAAAGTTCCAATTCATTTACTATGCTAGCAAGACTTTGACAGGAGCCCAGAAGCATTACACTACTACAGAGGAGTTGTTGGCTATTGTTTATGCCTTTGACAAATTCAGATCATACCTCATCTTATTAAAGACTATTATCTTCACTGACCATTCAGCTTTGAGGTATTTGTTTAATAAGCACGATGCTAAGACGAGATTGATCAGATGGATTTTATTATTGCAGGAATTCAACATTAAGATTAGAGGTAAGAAGGGCGTAGAAAATTTGGCAGCTGATATGCATCATTTTATACACATTTACATGCCCAATTGATTACATTTTTGTGCATAATTATCTCGTTTTATGCCATAATCACCTGTGTTTTGGTTCCTTTCACGTTTCAAGTTATTATCGAGGGACATTATCAATAATCGAGAGAAATATGCGCAATTACGGACCAGAATCCATCAAATTGAGCAAGGACTAGCATTCCAAGGTTAACCACGACATGGACTCTAGCTGTGCTAAACCATCAAATAGTTGCCCTTCAAGAGTGCCATTTTGGCACAATTTCCAAAGGCACCATGGCCTCCACCACGGCCCGTGGTGGCTCAGCACCGGCTAGGGCACAGCTTGGAAGAAGTCGCGAGTTGTAGAATGCGGAGGTCCAGCATGGCCTGGACTTTGCCCGTGTTGATCAGCACGGGCTTAACCACGGCCGTGCTGAATGATTTATATAGGCAAAAGCGATTTGCTGAATTAAGGTTCAATTTTCTGACTTGATTTCACATATACAAGCTTAAACCATCTTATTCTACACTTTAGTACTCGACCTTAAAAGATCATTTCATCTATTGAAGGAAGGATTACAATTGTTTTAACATCAAATTGAAGATCAAGACAAGATTTGGGAGCATTCAAGAGGCAAATTAGGGTTTATTATTTTGAATTGGGGATTCAGGGTTTTTCATCCAGCTTGAAGAAGAAGGATGTACATGCCTTCAATTTACTTTTCTGAATCTATTCTTTACTTTGTGTTGCTTATTAGTATGAATAACTAAATTTGTCAAACCCATTTAGGGTTCCTATGTTGTTGGATTGATTTTAATGCTTATGAGATTTTGATTATCAATGCTTGTCTCTTCTTGCTTTCATTATTAATGAGAAATTACTTTATTCATGAGACGTTATGAGTTGTGGTATTCAAATTGCTTTATGTAATTGAATAGCAAGAACTGGTTAATGATCACTTAGAGATAAGGGTAATTGACTAGCCGGATTAAGAATTAACAAAGCTTAATAAAGGCGGGTTAAACCTTAATGCTAATCGAATAATCGATCGTTAGGAAGAGATTCCAATTTTAGGTTATTAGGTTTAGGAATTCGGTTATCTCGAGAGGCAGACTGAATTCAGTTAAGAATTTGTCCATGGGTAATTGCAATTGGTAATTAATATAGTCTCTATCTTCACTAAAATCCAACTAGCTTAGGTCCCCTAGGGTTTGCTTTTTACTTCGATTGTTTTCCTAAATCCTTTCAGATTATTTGACACTTAGTTAATCGTTTGTTCATATTTAATCGTAGCATAATCACTTTATTAATTTTGCTTAGGTTAGATAACATAAGATGCTGTAGTAGGTCTAGGATTACCCTTTCCCGAGAATATGACCTTGTACCCAGCATTTGTGCTAGTCTGCATCGATAGGTTCACTGCCTTGGATTTTAGCTACACAAATAGCTTATCAAGTTTTTGGCGCTGTTGCCGGGGATTTTTTTGTGTGAACTAGAGTGAATTTGTGTTTTTGTCAATTTAGCCATATTTATTTTTCTGTCTTTATTTTGCTTTATTTTATTCTTTTATTGTTTTAACTACTTTTGTTCTTTGGTTGCTACATTCCATTCTTAGGTAGTTTATCATAACGGAAATGTCGCGGCAAACGCCAACAGAATGATGTTCGAGTTTGCTAGACCATCATTGGATGGGACACAGACGAGTATACTCAGACCGGCGGTGGCAGCTAACAACTTCAAAATAAAGCCAAATGTGATCCAGATGGTACAGCAAAGTGTACAGTTTGAAGGGCTGCCAAGCGAGGATCCCGATGCCCATATAGCCAACTTTTTGGAGATATGCGACACGTTCAAGATAATTGGAACTACCGATGATGCCATTCGGCTGAGATTATTTCCATTTCCTTTAAGAGATAGAGCAAAGAGATGGTTGCAGTCCTTTCCACCGAACACTATCACTACCTGAAAATCCTTGGCTAAAAAATTTCTTTACAAGTACTTTCCTCTAGCTAAGACTGCTAAATTGAGAAATGACATTTCTTCTTTTGTGCAGATGGACGAGAAGACATGTACGATGCTTAGGAAAGGTACAAGGACTTGTTGAGATGTTGTCCATACCATGATCTACCAATATGGATGCAGGTTCAGACCTTTTACAACGGTTTGAACCTTGCTACTAGGCAAATGGTAGATGCTGCAGCAGGTGGAGCACAAAGAAATTAGACCAGCTTTAGATGCCAGTTCAAGTAGCCCAAATAAGCTGCGAGTTTTGTAGCACTACGGTGCAAACTATAATGCGGGAGGTATGTTTGCTAGCCCCTCTACTTCATCTATCGTTTCTGCTGACTATGAATAGGTTAATTACATGCGGAATACACCCGGACAGCATAACAACCCTTATAGCAGCACATACAATCCTGGATGGAGAAATCACCCCAATTTTAGTTGGCGCAACAATACTGGTCAGGGTCCACCAGGCTTTCACAGACTACATCAATAGCTACCACAGCAGCAGCAGCAGGCTGGACCATCAGAGTTTTATGTAGGAGATTGAGGCTTTAATCTTAGTGTTAAGTCTAAAGGTTTATGTTAGTCGAATTATAGCCGTTATACTGTTTAATTTTTGATATAATTTATGTTAACTTGATTTCTTGTTCGAATACTAATTATTCATTGCATTAGGTAATATGAGGGACCGCAATCAATCACGTCGAAAGCAACCGCAACGCTCCGCTACTAGCAAGCGCCCGCGTGGCGAAGGAACATCTTCCTCCACTTCACTAGCACCAAGACCATGACTCCACCGCAATGCAGCGAACTAGTCCGAGTACGAAGAGCACCAATTGTGAATCCACTCGCACCTGGTCGTCATCCATTATGGACATTTCTGAATGCAGATAACGAGAGCCAGTTCCAAGTCATGATATGGAAGCAAGTGATGAGGCTTCAGATGTAGGCATAAACACTGTAACTGGGTTAGGAATCCTGACATCTGGAATCGCAGATGTCGGGTCTTGGGCTCCTCTAGCTGCTGTCATTGCTGCCTTCAAACAAAATCTGAAAACAAAGATTAGGCCCCCAATGGTTCTATTTATCCTGCAATTTGCATGTCATTACAATGTTATTATATTTTTTAATTTTTAAGAATTTGGGACGTAACTTATATATGATCTATTGACTTCTCCAAGTAGTTTGCCATGTCTATCATCTTAACAACATAGCATTAAGCTGGGATGCAGGTGCGAACTTTGTCATTGATTATAATTAAACGACACCCATCTAAGCCCTAAACACCACCAAATAGTGGCATTACTTAAAATTAATTCATTCATCTCCACCTGCACCCTCTAAACTTTCCCTCATTTTCTGACCACATTCTCCCTCACATTCCTTTCTCTGAATTTCTGACCAGTCTCCCTTGCTTTCCTTTCTCTCAATTTCTGACCATATTCTCCTACACTTTCTTTCTTGATTGCCTTCTCACCCTTCCCTTATTTGTTCTCCATATCTCTCTGCCCCACCTCTTACCTGCTCAAATGTCAAAACTTTCACCTTGAACACCCTATGTGTCTGCGTGTGATGCCTGTTTTCTTTAACACAAATGGGACTGTTCCTCTATCTCTGTCTGTCTATTTTTTTTCTTTCTAATCTTTTAGTTCTCAAAACATATGGCTATGGGGTTAGGGTAGGGTGTCAAAAGATAGCTTTACTGTAGGTCGTTCAAAGATGCCACTTTTATGGTTTTCTTATCACAGCCAGGGCTGCTTATCTCATTCTATATTTGTTTCTCCAAGTCTGATGACCAACTCAGTAATTTGCAAATGCTTGAGACCTCTCAGATTCAATTGAATGAAATAAATAATTTACATACTGAACTTATAAGATTTGGAAGTATAGGATAAGATTGATAGGTGATCATTATGTCTACAAAATAACCAGCAAGAGAACGATACAGAAAATTCCATTTTGCTGTTCATCTCAAGAACTTTTGCAGTTTTGTATGTTTTTATTTTGAAAAGAAATGGGTTCATCTAGATACTTTTCATTCTTACCTTACCAGAAAAACATTTTTTTTTATCTCTAGTTTTTAGTCTATCCAAGAGATAGTGGAAGCAGATATTCTGATTCCTTATTACTAATATAGAAGACTTCATAATTCTTCCCTGCTAATGCCTTAGCAAAATGGAAGAGAGTCAGCGGCCTACCGTCAATACAACGATGGTTGTGGTTGCAGTGAATATAGTCTGGCCATGTCCTTCTGGAAGATCATGAATTGATTGCAAAGCAAGGGCAAAAGCCAAAGCCCCTCGAAGTCCTACTCAAATTGATTACTAATTAGTAATAAATAAACAAATTAATGAATGAAAAGGAAGGATACTCCGATGATGGTGATTGTTATTCTTACCACTGTACCAAAGAGCTTTCTGATGCTTTAGAGGTGTTTGACGATGCGCAGGTTGAACCAAATTAAGCAAATATGCACAAGAAAATACATTTGCTGCCCTACAAAGATTTATTTAACATACAACAGAGCATAACAAGATTTAGTAAATATTAAAATGCAGAAGAAATTATGAAAAATAAAAAAGTGATTAATGTTCCAACCTTGCAACTATAATAATTATCTGCAATACATTAAGCAAGTCAAGGAATAACAGCAACTATACACATTAAAGTGGTCACTTTTCAATAAATATTATGCAAGGATACAATCGAGAAATAAATGAATCCAACATGAGACCAGCTATGTTGTTCTATTGCAATATCAAACCCCATATATATGAATCTGCAAATTGGACAGGTGCCTAATTCACTGCCACATATATAGAAATATTTAATCATTTCAAAGAGAAAGTAAATGCTTCCTTACACAAATGTTTCAGCTAGCGAAAATGCAGAAACAAACCGCTGAGAGTTTTCAAACAAATTCGAGTAGCTATAATGTTTCATGACCTAAACAATATATATTTTCCATATCAGTATCAGTGCTCCATTAATAGTGTGTAATGTGTGCACTAAAATTTCCATAATCACCACTTACTATTCCAGTAAACAGTATAGACACAATACCGGAGAGGCCGAGACCTTCAGCAAGCATGTACCTAGGGGGACACAAAATTTAAATTAAAGTGATTAGTCTACCGGATATGAAAAAACCAAAACTGTAAGTGAAAGAAGTAGCTGAGGAGATAGCTTACGAGAAATATGGAAAGAGAACGAAAAGGCAACATTCCAAGTTTTGAAGGCTGCAGAAGAGGCTATGAAACAAATAGTTTTGCTAGGTAGGACTGCTTTTTACATTCTAAATCATCAAGCACTTGGCACATGGAAACTAATATAAAAATTACTCACTTGTCAATTTCCAAACCAGCATACTTGAAGAGGTTCTAGGAATTAAGGTTTCACAACACAATTTAACATGTTTGATTTCAGTGTAAGGATATCTGATGTAAATAAAGAAAGATGGATGAAGGATATCAATGCAGATATAAACCCAACTCCCACACCTGTACAGCAATATATAGTGAATTGTCAATCATCTTAAAGAATATTTAAAGATTATATACTATAAAACTAATGAGACATAACTCCATTAAAAGAAAAGAAGATTGTTAACTTCTCTCACTCTCAACCATATTAATATTCATGGGAAATTAAATAGATAATATAAAAATAAAAGTAAGATAATAATTGCTTTTGTGCCTGTGAAAGAATATGGTCTATTACTAAATTTAGTTCATGAAAGAAATGCGTTCCTCAGAATCCAATTGGATTCAAACCAGCATTTTCTATTGCTAGGCCCCAAGGCGATGCAATTGCATCTAATGTATCACATAGACGGATGACAACTTGTAGGTTAGGCCCTAATGCGTACAACGCCATTGACTGGAACTAGAGAACAGTACCCATCATAGTCAAGATTATTGTAATGACACATAACATTGATGGCGTACTCCACAATAACAAGACTCCTAAAGACATCTAACATTGTCGCTACAATTGTTGTCCTAACAGTGCCAAACATTACAAAGATAAAATAATCCTGTAAAAGTAATGTAATTGCGAGTCCGACATCGTAGAATGAGTAAATTTTTAATATGTGAAAACAATCTCGTAGTATGGGAATATTTATCAATTGGAGAAAACAATCCTGTAATTTTGTTATATTTATGAGTATGAGAAAGCAACCCATTAAATGGATTAATTTTATACTATAAGAAAATAATCTCATAAAAGAGGTATATTTGTCGATATAAGAAGATAACCCCATAAAACGTGTATATTTGTGAATTTGAGAAAACAAGCCCATAATAGTGCTAATAATTTAATATGAGAAAACAACCCCGTAAAAGTGGTAATTTTATCGATAAGAAAATAATCCCATAAAATAAATATATTTATGAATCCGAAAACAACCCTATAAAAGTAGTGTAATTGCGAGTTTAAGAAAATAGCCTTATAGAACGGGTAAACTTTTTAATATGAGAAAACAACCCGTAATACAGGGATATTTATCAATCGGAGAAAATAATCCTGTAATTTTGGTATATTTGTGAGTATGAGGAAACAACCCCTTAAATGAGCTAATTTTATAATATGAGAAAACAACCCCGTAAAAAATGGTATATTTGTTAATATAACAAAAAATTTATAAAACGTGTATATTTATGAATTTGAGAAAACAACCTCATAATAGTGTTAATAATTTAATATAAGAAAACGACCCCAAAAAATGATATTTTTATCAATATAAAAAATAACTCCGAAAATGTGTATATTTATGAATCTCAAAAACAATCGCGTAAAAGTAGTATAATTGCAAGTTTAAGAAAACAACATCGTAGAATGGGTAAATTTTTTAATAAGAGAACACAGGCTCATAAAAGGGGTAAATTTTTTAATATTTGAAAATAACCTCGTAATACGAGGATATTTATGAATTTGATGAAATAGCCCCAAAATTATGGTATATTTGTGAGTATGAGAAAACAACCCCTTAAATGGATTAATTTTATAATATGAGCCGTAAAAGGGGTATATTTTTCGATATAAGAAAATAATCCCGTAAAATATGTATATTTATGAATTTGAGAAAGCAACCCCAGAATAGTGCTAAAAGTCATATATTTATCAATATAAGAAAATAACCACATAAAACATGTATATTTATGAATATGAGAAAATAACCCCATAAAAATAGTGTAATTGCAAGTCTGAGAAAACAGCCTCGTAGAAGGGATAAATTTTTAATCGAAAAAATATTTATCAATCGAAAAAATAAACCCGTAATTTTGGTATATTTGTGAGTATGAGAAAACAACCCCTTAAATGGGTTAATTTTATAATATGAGAAAACAACCCCGTAAAAGCGGTAGATCCTCAATATAAGAAAATAACCTCGTAAAAATATATATTTATGAATTTGAGAAAATAACCCCATAATAGCGCTAATAATATAATATGAGAAAATGTTCCCATAAAAGTAGTATATTTATCAATATAAGAAAATAACCTCGTAAAATGTGTATATTTATGAATTTGAGAAAACAACCCAGTAAAATTAGTGTAATTGCGAGTCCGATGAAAAATAGCCTCATAGAAGGGGTAAATTTTTAATATGAGAAAACAACCCCGTAAGAGGGGTGTATTTATAAACATTAGAAAACAACCCCGTAATACAGGATATTTATCAATCGGAGAAAATAATCCCATAATTTTGGTATATTTGTGAGTATGAGAAAGCAACCCCGTAAAAGTGGTATATTTGGCAATATAAGAAAACAACCCCGTAAAAGTGGTATATTTATCAATATAAGAAAACAACCCTCAGAAACGTGTATATTTATGAATCCGATAAAACAACCCCGTTAAAGCATCAGAATTGTAAGTCTAAGAAAATAGCCTCGTAGAAGGGTAAATTTTTAATATGAGAAAACAATCCCGTAAGAGGGATATATTTAAATATATTAGCAAACAACCTCGTAATACGGAGATATTTATCAATCGGAGAAAATAACCCCGTAATTTTAGTATATTCGAGAGTATGAGAAAAAGCTCCTTAAATGGGTTAATTTTATAATAGGAAAAATAATCTCGTAAAAGGGTATATTTGTCAATATAACAAAATAACCTCGTACAACGTGTATATTTATAAATTTGAGAAAACAACCCCATAATAGTACTAAAGTGGTATATTTATCAATATAAGAAAATAACCCGTAAACATGTATATTTATGAACTGAGAAAACAATCCCGTAAAAGTAGTGTAATTGCGAGTCCAAGAAAACAGCCTCGTAGAAGAGTAAATTTTTGAATATGAGAAAACAACTCCGTGATATTTATCAATCAAGAAAATAACCCCGTAATTTTGGTATATTTGTGAGTATGAGAAAACAATTTCTTAAATGGGTTAATTTTATAATTTTAGAAAATAACCCCGTAAAAGGTATATTTGTCAATCTAAGAAAATAACTCGTAAAAGTGTATATTTATGAATTTGAAAAATAACCCCATAATATTGCTAATAATTTAATATGAGAAAATGTTCCCATAAAAGTAGTATATTTATCAATATAAGAAAATAACCTCGTAAAATGTGTATATTTATGAATTTGAGAAAATAACCCCGTGAAATTAGTGTAATCATGTAGTCCGAAAATAGCTCATAGAAGGGTAAATTTTTAATATGAGAAAACAACCCCGTAAGAGGGGTGTATTTATAAACATTAGAAAACAACCCCGTAGACAACCCCGTAAAGTGGTATATTTGGCAATATAAGAAAACAACCCCGTAAAAGTGGTATATTTAGCAATATGAATCATAAAACAACCCTGCTAGCATCAGAATTGTAAGTCTAAGAAAATAGCCTCGTAGAAACAATCGTAAGAGGGATATATTTAAATATATTAGCAACAACCTCGTAATACGGAGATATTTATCAATCGGAGAAAATAACCCCGTAATTTTGGTATAGAGTATGAGAAAAAAGCTCCTTAAATGGGTTAATTTTATAATATGAAAAATAATCCCGTAAAGGTTATATTTGTTAATATAACAAAATAATCTCAATTTTATATGAGAAAAAGACCCTGTAAAGTGGTATATTTATCAATATAAGAAAATAACCCGTAAATAGGTAAATTTGAATATGAGGAAACAACTCCGTAAGAGGGATATGTTTATAAATATTAGTAAACAATCCCATAATTATTTATCAATCGAAAATAACCCCGTAATTTTGGTATATTTGTGAGTATGAGAAAAATTTCTTAAATGGGTTAATTTTTATAATTTTAGAAAATAACCCAAGAAAAAGGTATATTTGTCAATGTAAGAAAATAACTCTGTAAAAGTGTATATTTATGAATTTGAAAAATAACCCCATATATTGCTAATAATTTATATGAAAAACGATCTCATAAAAGTGGTATATTTATTAATATAAGAAAATAACTTCATAAAATGTGCATATTTATGAACCGAGAAAACAACCCTAGAAGGGTAAAAATAGTGTAAGAGATAAATTTATAAATATTAGAAACAACTACGGGATATTTACAATCGGTATGAGAAAACCCCGTAATTGTAGTATATTTGTCAATATAAGAAAATGACTTCGAAATATATATATTTATGAATTTGAGAAAATAAACTTTAAAATAGGCTCAGAATGGACAAATTTTTAATATGAGAAAACAACTAAATATTGTAACGAGCACATGTGGGATATTTATCAATATAAGAAAATAACCCCGTAATTGTAGTATATTTGTGAGTATGAGAAAACAACCCTTAAATGTATTAATTTTATAATATGAGAAAACAATCCGTAAAAGGGTATATTTGTCGATAAAGAAAACAACCCCGAAACGTGTATATTTATAAATTTGACAAAACAACCCCATAATAGTGCTAATAATTTAATATGAGAAAATGACCCAGTAAAGTGGTATATTTATCTATATAAGAAAATAACCCCGAGAACATATATATTATGAATATGAGAAAACAACTCGTAAAAGTAGTGTAATTGCGAGTCCAAGAGAACACAACCTTGTAAAAGGGTATATTTATAAATATTAGAAAACCACCCCGTAATTTTGTATATTTAAGTATGGGAAAACAACACCTTAAATGGGTTAATTTTATAATATGAGAAAACAACCCCGTAAAAGGGTATATTTATCAATATAAGAAAATAATCCCGTAAACGTGTATGTTTATGACTTTGAAAAATAACCCCATAATAGTGCTAATAATTTAATATGAGAAAACAACCAAATAAAATATATTTATCAATATAAGAAAGTAACCCCGTAAACATATATTTATGAATCTGAGAAAATAACTCCGTAAAAGTAGTAATTAAGTTCGAGTCTAAGAAACAACCTCGTAGAAGGATAAATTTTTAATTTGAGAAACAACCCGTAAGAGGGGTATATTTATAAATATTAGCAAACAAACCCCATAATACATGAATATTTATCAATCAAATAAAATATCCCGTAATTTTGGTATATTTGTGAGTATGGAGAACAACACCTTAAATGGAAGGGTATATTTGTCAATATAAAAATAACCCCGAAACGTGTATATTTATGAATTTGAGAAAATAACCCCATAATAGTACTAATAGTTTAATATGAGAAAACGATCCGTAAAATGGTAAATTTATCAATATAAGAAAATAACCCCATAAACGTGTATATTTATGAATCTGAAAACAACCCTAAAAGTATTGTAATTGCAGTCTAAAAAGATCGTGAAGTGGTAAATTGTTTAATATGAGAAAATAATCCCATGAATAGGGGTATATTTATAAATATTAGAAAAAAACCCACAATACATGAATATTTATGAATTTGAGAAAATAACCTCATAGTGCTTATTTTAATATGAGAAAACAACCCCTTAAATGGGTTAATTTTATAATATGAGAAAACAACCCCGTAAAATGGGTATATTTGTTAAGGAAATAACACCGTAAAACATGTATATTTATGAATTTGAAAAAATAACCCCGTAATAGTGCTAATAATTTAATATGAGAAAATGATCTTACAAAAGTGGTATATTTATCAATATAACAAAATTACCCCGTAAAATGTGTATATTTATGAATCTGAGAAAAGAATACCGTAAAAGTAATATAATTGCGAGTCTAAGAAAACAACCTCGTAGAAGGATAAATTTATTAATATGAGAAAACAACTCCGCAATAGGGATATATTTATAAATATTAGCAAACAACTCCATAATACAGGGATATTTATCAATCGGAGAAGATAACCTCGTAATTTTGGTATATTTGTGAGTATGAGAAAAAACCTCCTTAAATAGGTTAATTTTATAATATGACAAAACAACCCCATAAAAGGGTATATTTATCAATATAAGAAAATAACTTCGTAAAACGTGTATATTTATGAATTTGAGAAAACAACCTCATAATAGTACTAATAGTCTAATATGAGAAAACGATCCCGTAAAAGTGGTATATTTATCAATATAAGTCCTATAAACGTGTATATTTATGAATATGAGAAAATAATCCAATAAAAGTAGCGTCACTGCGAGTCTATGAAAACAACCTCGTATAAGGGTACATTTTTTAATATGAGAAAACAACCCCGTAAGAATTATATATTTATAAATATTAGCAAATAACCCCTTAATACAGGGATATTTATCAATCGGAGAAAATAACCCCGTAATTTTAATATATTTGTGAGTATGAGAAAAAAGTCCATTAAATGGTTAATTTTATAATATGAGAAAACAACCCCGTAAAAGTGGTATATTTCACAAAATAAGAAAATAATCCCGTAAAACGTATATATTAATAAATTTGAGAAAACAACCCCGTAATAGTGCTAATAATTTAATATGACAAAACGACCTAGTAAAAGTGGTATATTTATCAATATAAAAAAATAATCCCGTAAAACGGATATATTTATGAATCTAAAAAAACAACCCCATATAAAAAATGTAATTACAAGTCTAAGAGAACAGCCTCACAGTAGGGATAAAATTTTTAATATGAGAAAACAACCCCATAAGTATGGTATATTTATAAATATTAGAAAATAACCCCATAATACGGGGATATTTATTAATCGGAGAAAATAACCCGTAATTTTGGTATGCATGTGAGTATGAGAAAAATACTCTTAAATGGGTTAATTTTATAATATGACAAAATAATCCCGTAAAAGGGGTATATTTGTCAATATAAAATAACCCGTGCTAATAGTTTAATATGAGAAAAGACCTTGTAAAGTGGTATATTTATCAAAATAACTCTATAAACATGTATATTTATGAATTTGAGAAAATAATCTCAAAGTAGTGTAATCGCGAGTCTATGAAAATAGCCTCATAGAAGGGTAAATTTTTAAATATGAAAAACAACACCAGAGGGATATATTTATAAATATTAGCAAACAACCTCGTAATACGAGGATATTTATCAATTAGAGAAATAACCTGAATTTTGGTATATTTGTGAGTATGGAAAAACCCTTAAATGGTTTAATTTTATAATATGACAAACAACCCGTAGGGGTATATTTGTCAATTTAAGAAAATAACCAGTAAGCGTGTATATTTATGAATTTCATAAAATAACCCCATAATAGTGCTAATAATTTAATATGAAAAATGACCAAATTGTATATTTATCAATATAAGAAAATAATTTCTGCAGTCTATGAAAATGGGGGTATTTAATTAAAATATACCCACTTACGGGTTATTTTCTCATATTAAAAATTTACCCTTCTACGAGGTTGTTTTCTTATACTCGCAATTATACTACATTTACATAATTGTTCTCAGATTCATACATTTACACATTTTTACTAGGTTATTTCTTACATTGATAAATATACCACTTTTACGGGGTCATTTCATATTAAATTATTAGCACTATTATGGATTTTCTCAAATTCATAAATATACATGTTTTATGGGGTTATTTTCTTGTATTGACAAATATACCCCTTTTACGAGGTTATTTTCTCATATTATAAAATTAACCTATTCAAGGGGTTGTTTTCTCATACTCATGATTATACCACAATTACAGAGTTATTTTCTCCACTTGATAAACATTCTCGACACGGGTTATTTTCTAATATTTATAAATATACCCCTTTATGTGATTGTTTTCATATTAAAAATTTATCCCTTCACGATGATTTTCTTAGACTGCAATTACACTACTTTTTACGTGTTTGTTTTCTCATATTCATAAACATATTTCAGGTTAGTTTCTTATATTAATAAATATACCACTTTACGAGGTGGTTTTCCATATTAAATTATTAGCACTATGGAGTTGTTTTCCAAATTCATAAATATACATTACGAAATTATCTCTTATATTGACAAATATACTCTTTACTGAGTTGTTTTCTCATATTATAAAATTAACCCATTTAAGGGATCTTTTCTCATACTCATTAATATACTAAAATTAAGGGTTATTTCTCCAATTGATAAATATCCCGAATTATGGGGTTGTTTGCTAATATTTATAAATATATCCCTCTTACGGGTTGTTTTCTCATATTAAAAATTTATCCTTCTATGAGGTCGTTTTCTTTAGACTCGCAACTACTTTACGGATTGTTTTCTCATATTCATAAAAATATACACGCCAGGATTATTTTCCTATATTGATAAGTATACCACTTTACACTGCTTTCTCATATTAAATTATTAGCATAATTCTAGGGTTATTTTCAAATTCATAAATATACAAATTTTACGGAGTTATTTTCTTATATTGACAAATATACCCGTTTACGGGGTTATTTTATCATATGATAAAATTAACTAATTTCAGGGTTCTTTCCTCATGCTCATAGATATATCAAAATTACGGGATTATTTTCTCCGATTGATAAATATCCCCGTATTATGGCATTGTTTGCTAATATTTATAAATATATCCCTCTATGATATTATTTTCTTAGACTCGCAATTACACTACTTTTACAGGGTTGTTTTCTCATATAAATAAACACATTCTTACGGTTATTTTCTTATTGATCGCAAATATAGGATATTTTTCATATTAAATTATTAGCACTAATGGTGTTTTCTCATTCATAAATTACATGTTTGACCCAATATACTGAGTTATTTTATATTAAAAATTAAGTAAGGGGTTGTTTTCATACTCACAAAATATTCCAGATGCTAATATGGGTTGTTTTCTCATATTAAAAACACCCTTCTGAGGTCTGTTTTTATAACTTTGTTTTCTTCATATTCATAAATATATGTTTACTGGGTTATTTTATATTTAAATTACCACTTTTACTGGGTTGTTTCATATTATAAAATTAACCCATTCAAGGGGTTGTTTTCCCATACTCACAATTATAACATAATTATAGAGTTATTTCTCCGATTGATAAATATTCTAGTATTACGGGTTATTTTCTAATATTTATAAATATACCCTCTTACAGGGTTGTTTTCTCATATTAAAAATTTACCCTTCTACGAGGCTTTTTTTCTCGACTCACAATTACACTATTTTACATGGTTGTTTTCTCATATTCATAAACATACACGGGGTTACTTTTATATTGATAAATATACCACTTTTACGAGATGGTTTTCTCATATTAAAATTATTAGCACTATTATAGGGTTCTTTTATCAAATTCATAAATATATACATTTTACGAGGTTATTTTCTTATATTAACAAATCTACCCCTTTACTGAGTTGTTTTCTCATATTATAAAATTAGCCCATTTAAGGGATTTTATACTCACAAATATACTAAAATTGAGAGTAATTTTCAATTGATAAATATCTCCGATACGGGGTTGTTTGCTAATATTTATAAATATATCCCTCTTATGAGGTTATTTTCTCATATTAAAAATTTTACCTCTACGATTTTCTTATCTCGTAATTACTACTTTTACGGGATTATTTTCATATTTGTAAATATATACATTCTGGGTTGTTTCTATAAATATATATTCGTAAAATATTTTCCATATTAGTAAAAATTTACCCTTTCTACTAGTTTTTCGGACTCGCAATTACACTACTTTTACATGGTTGTTTTCTCATATTCATAAATATACACGTCTTACGGGGTTATTTTTTTATATTGATAAATTTACTATTTTTACAGGGCTGTTTCCACATATTAAATTATTAACATATTATGGGGTTGTTTTCTCAAATTCATAAATATACACGTTTTATGAAGTTATTTTCTTATATTGATAGATCTACACCTTTTACAGAGTTGTTCTCTCATATTATAAAATTAACCCATTTAAGGGGTTGTTTTTTTATACTCATAAATATACCAAAATTACGGGGTTGTTTGCTAATATTTATAAATATATCCTTCATACGGGGTTGTTTTCTCATATTTAAAAATTTACCCTTCTACAAGGCTGTTTTCTTAGACACTTTAGACTACTTTTACGGATTGTTTTCTCATATTCATAAATATATACGTTTACGGGGTTATTTTCTTATATTAATAAATGTACCACTTTTACGGGGTTGTTTCCTCATATTATAAAATTAACCCATTCAAGGGGTTGTTTTCCCATACTCATAATTATAACATAATTATAGAGTTATTTTCTCCGATTGATAAATATTATGGTATTACGGGGTTATTTTCTAATATTAATAAATATACCCCTCTTATAGGATTGTTTTCTCATATTAAAAAATTTACCCTTTCTACGAGGCTTTTTTCTCAGACTCACAATTACACTACTTTTACATGGTTGTTTTCTCATATTCATAAACATACACGTCTTACGGGGTTACTTTTTTATATTGATAAATATACCACTTTTACGAGATGGTTTTCTCATATTAAAATTATTAGCACTATTATGGGGTTCTTTTATCAAATTCATAAATATATACATTTTATGGGGTTATTTTCTTATATTAACAAATCTACCCTTTACCTCATATTATGGGAATTAACCCATTTAAAGATTTTTTTATACTCACAAAATATACTAAAATTGAGAGGTAATTTTCTCCAATTGATAAATATCTCCATATTACGGGGTTGTTTGCTAATATTTATAAATATATCCATCTTACAAGGTTATTTTCTCATATTAAAAAATTTACCCCTCTACGAGGCTGTTTTCTTAGTCTCGTAATTAGACTACTTTTACGGGATTGTTTTCTCATATTTGTAAATATATACATTTACGGGGTTGTTTTCTCATATTTGTAAATATATATTCGTAAATATTTTTTCCCATATTCGTAAAAATTTACCCTTTCTACGAGTTTTTTTCTCAGACTCGCAATTACACTACTTTTACATGGTTGTTTTCTCATATTCATAAATATACACGTCTTACGGGGTTATTTTTTTATATTGATAAATTTACCACTTTTACGAGGTTATTTCCACATATTAAATTATTAACATATTATGAGGTTGTTTTCTCAAATTCATAAATATACACGTTTTATGAAGTTATTTTCTTATATTGATAGATTTACCCCTTTTACAGGGTTGTTCTTTCATATTATAAAATTAACCCATTTAAGGAGTTATTTTTTCATACTCATAAATATACCAAAATTACGGGGTTATGTTTTCCGATTGATAAATATCCCCGTATTATGAGGTTATTTTCTCATATTAAAAAATTTAGCCCTTCTACGATGCTGTTATCTCACATTAAAAAATTTACCCCTTCTTCGAGGCTGTTTTCTCATACTCGCAATTACACTACTTTTACAGGGTTATTTTCTCATATTCATAAATATACATGTTTTATAGGGATATTTCTTATTTTAATAAATATATGACTCTTATAGGGTCATTTTCTCATATTAAATTTTCAGCACTATTATGAGGTTGTATTCTTATAAATATACACGTTCTACGGGGTTATTTTTTTATATCGAAAAATATACCCCTTTTACGGGATTGTTTTCTCATACTCACAAATATAACAAAATTACGGGGTTATTTTCTTATGTTGACAAATATACCCCTTTTACGGGGTTATCTTCTCATATTATAAAATTAACCCATTTAAGGGGTTGTTTTCTCATACTCATAAATATACCACAATTATGGGGTTATTTCTTGAGATTCATCAATATCCCCGTATTTACAGGGTTGTTTTTTACATATTAAAAAATTTATCCCTTCTACGAGGTTGTTTTCTCATATTAAATATTTATCCATTCTGTAAGGCTATTTTTTTAGACTCGTAATTATAGTACTTCTACGGGATTATTTTCTCATATTCATAAATATACACGTTTACGGGATTATTTTCTAATATTGGTAAATATACCACTTTTACGGGGTTGTTTTCTCATATTAAATTATTAGCACTATTACGGGGCTGTTTTCTCAAATTCATAAATATTCACGCTTTACTAGGTTATTTTCTTATATTGATAAATATACCCCTTTTATGGGATTGTTTCTCATATTATAAAATTAACCCATTTAAAGGGTTGTTTCCTCATACTCACAAATATACCAAAAATACGGGGTTATTTTCTTCGATTGATAAATATCCTCGTAGTACGGGATTTTTCTCATATTAAAAAATTTACCCTTTCTACGAGGGTGTTTTCTCATATTAAAAAATTTCTCGTCCTATAAGGTTGTTTTTTCAAACTGGCAATTACAACACTTTTACGGGGTTATTTTCTCAGATTCATAAATATACATACTTTTTTACGAAATTATTTTCTTATATTGATAAATATATTTTTTATTTTATCATATTTTTTTATTTTATTTGAAGGAAAAGGAAATGTAACAAAAATGGCAAAAAGAAAATATAAAAAGTTGGTACCATTTTTACGAGGTCGGTTTCTCATATTAAATTATTAGCACTATTATGGGCCTGTTTTCTCAAATTCATAAATATACACATTTTACGGGGTTATTTTCTTATATCGACAAATATATCTTTTTTACGGGGTTGTTCTCTCATATTATAAAATCAACCCATTTAAGTGGTTCTTTCTAATACTCACAAATATACCACAATTACGGAGTAATTTCCTCATAATAATAAACATCCCCGTATTACGGGATTGTTTTCACATATTAAAAAATTTACCCCCTTTACGAGGATGTTTTCACATATTAAAAAATTTACCCGTTCTACGAGGTTGTTTTCTTAGGCATGCAATTACACTACTTTTACGGGGTTGTTTTCTCAAATTCATGAATATACACATTTTACGGGATTATTTTCTTATATTAATAAATATACTACTTCTACGGGATCATTTTCTCATACTAAATTATTAGCACTATTATGGTGTTATTTTCTCAAATTCATAAATATACACGTTTTATGGGATTATTTTCTAATATTCACAAATATACCACTTTTACGTGGTTGTTTTCTCATATTATAAAATTAACTCATTTAAGGGGTTGTTTTCTCGTACTCACAAATATACCAAAATTACAGGGTTATTTTCTATGATTTGAAAATATCCTCGCATTACGGGGTTGTTTTCTAATATTTATAAATATACCCCTCTTACAAGGTTATTTTCTCATATTAAAAAATTTATCCCTTCTACGAGGTTGTTTTCTCAATTTCACAATTACACTACTATTACGGGGTTGTTTTCTCATATTTAATTATTAGCACTATTACAGAGTTATTTTCCGAAATTCATAAATATACATGTTTTGACGGGGTTATTTTCTTATATTGAGAGATCTACCCCTTTTACGGGGTTGCGTTCTCATATTATAAAATTAACCAATTTAAGGGATTGTTTTCTCATACTTACAGATATACTAAAATTACGGGGTTATTTTCTCCAGTTGATAAATATCCCCATATTACGGGATTGTTTTCTCATATTAAAAAATTTACTCCTTCTACGAGGTTGTTTTCTCAGCCGCGCATTTATACTACTTTTACGGGGTTGTTTTCTCATATTCATAAATTTACACGTCTTATGAGATTATTTTCTTATATTGATAAATATACCACTTTACTGGGTCAATTTCTCATATTAAATTATTAGCACTGTTATGGACTTGTTTTCTAAATTTCATAAATATACACGTTTTATAGAATTATTTTCTTATATTGACAAATATACCCCTTTTTCGTGGTTGTTTTCTCATAGTATAAAATTAAACCAGTTAAGGGGTGTTTTCTCATACTCACAAATATACCATAATTACGGTGTTATTTCCATTAGATTCATAAATATCCCCGTATTACGGGGTTGTTTTCACATATTAAAAAATTTATCCCTTCTATGAGGCTGTTTTCTCATATTAAAAAATTTACGCGTTCTATGATGTTATTTTCTTAGATTCGTAATTACACTACTTTTACGGGATTGTTTTCTCATATTCATAAATATACACGTGTTACAGGGTTATTTTCTTATATTAATGAATATACCACTTTTACAGGCTCATTTTCTCATACTAAATTATTAGCACGATTATGGTAATGTTTTCTCAAATTAAGAAATATATAGACGTTTTACGGGGTTGCTTTCCCATATTACAAAATTAACCCATTTAAGGGGTTATTTTTTCATACTCACAAATATACAAAAAGTATGGGGTTATTTTCTCCAATTGATAAATATCTCCATATTACGGGGTTATTTTCTAATATTTATTAATATATCCCTCTAACGGGGTTGTTTTCTCATATTACATAATTTACCCCTTCTACGAGGCTATTTTCTCAGACTCGCAATTACACTACTTTTACGAGGTTGTTTTCTTAGATTCATAAATATACACGTTTCACAGAGCTATTTTCTTATATTGAGAAATATACTATTTTTACATGGTCATTTTCGCATATTAAATTATTAGCTTTGGAGTTATTTTCTCAAATTCATAAATATACACGTTTTACGAGGTTAGTTTCTTATATCGACAAATTTACTCCTTTTACGGGGTCGTTTTCTCATATTATAAAATTAACCCATTTGAGGGGTTGTTTTTTCATACTCACAAATATACCATAATAACGGGGTTATTTTTTCCGATTGATAAATATCCCAGACATGTGCCTGCCTTAATATTTATAAATATACCCCTCTTAAGCGGTTGTTTTCTCATATTAAAAAATTTACCACTTGTAGGAGGCTGTTTTCTTATACTCGAATTACACTACTTTTACAAGATTCTTTTCTCAGATTCATAAATATACGCATTTTACGGGGTTATTTTCTTATATTGATAAATATACCACTTTTACGGGGTTGTTTTCTCATATTAAATTATTAGTTCTATTATGGGGTTGTTTTCTTAAATTCATAAATATACACGTTTTACGGGGTTATTTTCTTATGTTGATAAATATAGCCCTTTTACGGAGTTATTTTATCATATTATAAAATTAACCCATTTAAGAGGTTGTTTTCTCATACTGACAAATATACCAAAATTGCGGAATTCTTTTTTCCGATTGATAAATATCTCCGTATTATATGGGGTTTTCTCATATTAAAAGATTTACCGCTTCTACGAGGCTGTTTTCTCAAATTCGCAATTAGACTACATTTACGGGTTATTTTCTTATATTATAAAATTAACCCATTTAAGGGGTTGTTTTTTCATACTAAAAAATATACCATAATTACAGGGTTATTTCCTTGGACTAATAAATATCCCCATAATATGGGATTATTTTCAAATATTAAAAAATTTACCCATTCTATGATGGTACTATTTTCTTAGACTCTAATTACACTACTAATCCGGGGATTATTTTCTCAAATTCATATATCATATTATCGGATTATTTTCTTTTATCGAAAATTTACCCCTTTACGGGTTGTTTTCTTATATTATAAAATTAATCCATTTAAAGGGTTGTTTTTTATACTCACAAATACACCACAATTACGAGATTATTTTCTCCGATTGATAAATATCCTCACACATGTGCCCGCTTTCTAATATTTATAAATATACCCTTCTTACGTGGTTGTTTTTCATAATAAAAATTTGCCCATTCTACGAGGCTGTTTTCTTAGACTCGCAATTAAACTACTTTTACGGGGTTCTTTCTCATGTTCATAAATATACGATTTTACAAGGTTATTTTCTTATATTGATAAATATACTACTTTTACAATGTCATTTCTCATATTAAATTATTAGCACTATTATGGAGTTGTTTTCTCAAAGTCATAAATATACACATTTTTATTTGAGTTATTTTCTTATATTGACAAATATACCCTTTAC